>NC_081409.1:231826251-232021251 GCF_030272615.1 Cryptomeria japonica
TCCGACAATGTATTAATTAATTGTATTAAGTGGGTCGAGTAGTTGTGTCGGTTGGTTGACAGTTGTGTACCTCTCGGCAACTGTCGGGTTCTTTAAATATATTATGTACTGCCAAGGAAGAGAGTACGAGATAGTCAGATTTATTATAATCCTTGGCCGACCATCTCTGGTCTTCTTCTCTGTAATAATTGCATGTGCGAATAAAGATATATTTTACTGACGTGTCTGGTTTGCATTGTCATGTACATTATTTTTTGTATTTAATTTACCAGTTGTAACAGTAAACATTTTGGCATCGTTGCCTTAAAAGAAATCGGGTCAGACTTGAGTGATTCATGTCCGTAGACCCCATTAAAAGTGAGAATAAGCCACAGGGTGGTCAAGACCAAGCGATTAGGTGATCCGCCGACCCTTGGCGGAAGGAACACAAAGACGAGTCAGAGTCTGGAGCAGAGTCTGGAGGTACCCGGAGTGTTGGGACGTGTTGTGACTATTTCACACATCGCCCCATTAGAATGGGGACCCCCTCTGTTTTTTTTTTTGTTTTTTTGTTTTTTTGCTTTTGTTTTGCTTGTTCCTCTCTCTACTTTTAGGGTTTTGAGTGAGTGAGTTGTTTGTCTGGACTAGGACTAAACTTTAGGGGTTCTTTTTGATGTTATTCAAGCTGAGTCCAGTCAAATTTTGAAAGTTGTTAAGCATCCTCCCGAAGAATTGAGATGATTGAAATAAGGTAGGTCTTTTAGGAGAGTCAAATAGGCCTCAGGTTAGGTCTATTAAGGGTTTTTTTTAGGGTAAAATCCAATTTTGACTAAGTGTTAGCATTTTTGAAGGAGAAATTGTGTGTTCTTGCCTAGGTAAGTTTTGATCCTTTTTTTAAGCAAGATGATGCCTGAAACAGACAAATCGCTCTTGACCCTTGCTAAGGGCCCAGGGCAAAATTTATCCTAAGTGCAATTTCTTGTTTTTGATGGGCTTGCTAACTGGTTCCTGACCTTGAAAATGACCTAACTTTGCCTAGTGAAGCAGTTTGAGACTTAAATTTGAAGCAGTTTGGCCTAAAAGGGTAAAAACGCTACGGACCCTCAGAGAGGGCCCAGGGCGAAAATGTTGTTTAAGTCATATTTGTCACTGACTTCTCTAAATTGCTTTGTGCAGGGTCTCCTGGAAGGATGATTGAACGTGACTTGATGCTTTGGACGGTTTGGAGACGTGAAAGATGGTGAATTTTGGAAACTAAGGAAAAAATCGCTACGGACCCTCAGAGAGGGCCCATAGCGAGATTTTGATTTCCTTCATTTTGCAATGAAAAGAGACCAAGTTTTGATCATAAACAGAAAATAAATGACTTTCTCCACCCACCTGAGGAAGTTTTGGCTAGAAATGATGAAGGACCTTGTTGAAAACAGAAAAATCGCTACGGACCCTCAGAGAGGGCCCACAGCGAGAAATCTTATAAGGATCATTGCAAGCTTTATTTGGTCGATTTGAGAGGTCAAGAACATGATGAAGGATAGATTGAACATAATGAAGTATCCAGACTTGATCAAAGATGATGAATTGAAGGAGTTTTGCCCAGGAAAGGAAAAATCGCTACGGACCCTCAGAGAGGGCCCACAGTGATTTTCTTTGTGTGCACATTTTTGGACCTTTCTTGGACATGAATTTTTATTCATAACAAAGAACAAGATGATATCTCCCTTGGCAAAGTGATTTTTAGATGAAAAGTGAAACATTTTGGTCTAGGTAGCAAAAATCGCTACGGACCCTCAGAGAGGGTCCACAGCGAGATTTTCAAATATGCATTATTCTTGCAAGATCAAAGTGATTTTATGATTGGAGGGGATGAAGGAAAGCATGTTCTATCCGTTGAATATAATTTGGAGGATCAACACAAGAAGAAATCAACCCAAAATGAAAAAATCGCTCCTGACCCTCACTGAAGGCCCACAACGAGAAATCGCTCCGGACCCTCAAAGAGGGCCCACAGCGAGAATCCCAAAATGGGAAATTTTCATCCAAGTTTGAGGAAAGCTAAGGTTAGGCATGGGTTAGAAACGATGTTTGAAAAGCCTTGAAGTGAAAAGAAATCATTGAGAATCAATATTTTGAAGGCAATTACAAAAATCGCTACGGACCCTCAGAGAGGGCCCACAGCGATTTTCCAGTTTTCTCTCCTTGGTTTGAAAAATTGAGATAAAATCTTGCTTGGACAGGAGGAGAATGTGATGTGTTATGCCTTGGAGGTGATTCAAAGATTAAAAGATAAAGGAATTTGCCTAGAACCAAAAAATCGCTCTGGACCCTCAGTGAAGGCCCACAGGGAGATTTTCAAAAATGCATGTTTTCTTCAAAATGGTGCTAACGCAAGGTTAGGACAAGGAGAAAAGACCTCCAAGGGCAGGATGAATATTATTTTGCCTTTAAAACTTGATGATTTTGGTCAAAAAATGAAAAATCGCTCCTGACCCTCAGTGAAGGCCCACAGCGAAAAATCGCTCTGGACCCTCAGAGAGGGCCCATAGCGATATTGTTGAAAATCCTCATTTTACCTTGCAACAAAAAAGCGAATTTGGTTGGAGTGGATTAAAGGAAGGCATTGCCAAATGATGAATGAAGTTTGAATGAAAAATGATGAAGAATCAAGCCTAAATTGCAAAAATCGCTCATGACCCTCAGAGAGGGCCCATAGCGAGAAACTTCAAAATCACACCTTTTCTCCAAAATTGGATGGAGCTAAGTTTGCAATTCAGTGAAAGGACCTAGTTGAAATGTCTTGAAGAAATTTTGGAGGTGGAAAAGTGCTAGATTTGAGCAAAAAATGAAAAAATCGCTCCTGACCCTCAGTGAAGGTCTAGGGTGAAATAGACAATTCCACCTATTTTCCTCATGAAAAATGCCAAATTTGAGGTGCAATGCATCAACTAGATATCGATTTGCCCTCCAGGAGATTTTCACGTCAAAATGTGAAATATTCAAGGCTAAAATTCAAAAATCGCTCCTGACCCTCAGAGAGGGTCCAGGGCGAAATCCTCATGAAATCTCATTAAGCCTTGTTTTAAAAGTTAATATTCTCCAAATTGCATTTGATCGCCAGAATTGCCAATTTTGAGGCATTTGAAAAATTAAAATTAAATTGGCATTTAATAAAAGACATATTGGCATTTAATAAATTAATTTTAAGCCTTAAAAAATCGAACTTCTATCTTGGAGGCATTTAAAATTATTTTTTATTAAATTAAAATTAAATGTAAAGCGCTTAAGGCCTTATTTTCATTTATTTTGCCAAGTCGGCCCCCCTTTTTTGGAATTTTATTTATTTTTTAACCTCTTTTTGCCAAGTCGGCCTAGAGGGAGCAAAGGGGTGAGCGCTCTATATATTGGAGGTGTTTTTTCACAATTCAAATCATTCAATCATTGCTTCAAGTGCGAATTTGGAAGGCTAATTGAAGGTGCGAAATCTGGTTTGCTTGGAGCGATTTTCTTTCAAATGTTGGAGGCTAGAAGGAAGTGGAGTTGATTCTTGTGAAGGCTAAAGGAGGCGCATCTTATTCAAGGGAGAGCTTTGATCGACATTTTGCTTAGCGAAATTCATCTATTTTTGCATCATTTCTTAGAGTTTAATACTCAAGAGGAGGTATGGCGAAGTCATCTTGACACCATTGCTGAAGATTTGAATTTTGAACTTTTGTTTTGAAAATTCTAAGTTTGGCATAGTTAATTAGGAAATGATAACTCAAGATTTATCATGAAGTTTCCTAATTAAAATCTTAAATCTTCCTTTCTACTCTATATTTCTACGCTTCAAGATATATTACTAATTGTGAAATGTTGTGTAGGTGTCAAGATGGCGACTCCAAAGGCGGGAGCATCTACTAGTCGCCCGGCTCTCATGAAGGAAGATCAGAAGAACGAAGAGTTGGAGACCAGGGTCGTGTCCAAATGGAGCAATATCGGAGATACCAACTTGGGAAACTTCAGTGTGAAGAAGTTTCGAGAGGTCCCCTACATTGGCAAGCCATCACCTGTCGCGAAGAGAATAATTGAAAGTGGCATCATCAAGGCGGTCGGTTTCCCCCCAGTTGTCCAGTGTCATGAGCTGATGATCGAGTGTGCCCGCCATTATGACTCACAATCGAGATCGATCGTATCCAAGGAAGGAAACACTTTGGCTTACCTTTTAGAGGAGGCTATAAGTGAGGCTCTCCATCTTCCAGAGCATAAAGATATGATTTACAAAAGTTTAGAAGGAGCCAGGTCAATGGATGAAGATGATCCCGACACTTGCCTGAATCTCATCAACAAGAATTGGTTGCTCAAAAGTCGTCCTCACCTGAACAAGATTCCCAATACACCGCATAGGATTGATTTCCAAGAGGAGTACAGAAATTTGATAACTTTGCTCAATCGAATTACAGGGGCTCCTCAAGCCTTCTACTTCGAGAAATGGATGTTCTACTTCATTCAAGTGATTGTCCAAGGGAAAGGAACAATTCATTGGGCCAGAATTATTAGCAATAGCCTGGATGTGCAGTTGAGAAGACTAAGGCCTACCAAGTCGTTCCACATGAGCTCATATGTCATATATGCCTTGATCAGGAGTTTTGAGTATGCAGGGCTACCTCACAGAGGAGTGATCGGAAGAGGACCCGGAGAAGTGAGGGTTTGTGACTCTTATGTTCATTTGCATCATCCACCTGGAAGTGACTACAAGTTAGTCAATGATACCTTCACGATGAACATCACTAGGATATTGCAAGGCGGGATTCACAATCGACTATCTCTGGATGCACAAGGGCTTGTGAAGAGGTATGGTGCATGGTTCATCCAGTTTCAAAAGTTTACATACATCAGAGTTCAGGGATGTCCTTCACCTCCCTACATGTTGCCGAGATATCCGACAGATAGAATAGTGCTACTTGAGGTAACCAGGCAGTTGGTAGCTTGTGCAAAGGTATCCAGACACAAGCATGGAAATGGAATTCCTGTACCTATCATATTGGGGAATTCAATTGAGGTATGTCCTAATACTCAAGCTTCGGAGGATGCAGAGAAGGAATTAGCCTTGTATTCATTCACCTTCTTTGCCCCACGGGAGAATTTTGATCCTTATGGTTATATGGAGGAGACAGTTGCTAGGAAGTACGGACATGAGTTTCAGGTAGAAGACTTTTGGATGAATCTCTCAAGTGATTTAGAAGTGAAAAGAAAGATGCATTCCAGATTACCTTTAGATTTCATCAGGAAATGCAAAGTTTACAGAGTAGCCGATCAAGCTCAAGACAATGGCAGACATCTCCAGTCATCCTATGACAAAGAAGATAAGAGAGTGAAGATAGATTGGAGCGAACCTGAGATTTCAGACTTGAGAGCTTTGATGGCTCCAGTTTTGTCATGTACTCGCAGATGGGTGGATGTACAACATCAGAAGTTAAGAGAGCAGAACATACCAATGACTTTTACTTTGGAGGAAAGACCAGAAGAGGGAGGAGCGAGCGTAAGTGAAGACAATTCTCATCCTAGAGGCGCAAAGAGGAAAGAAAGACCTGAGAAAAGAGAACCCTCCAAGAAGAAGCAAGAGGCCAATCGAGATCGCCCATCAGGCACATCTTCTCGACATGGAAAGAAGGCAAGTCAAGCTGAAGGTCAAGAGAAGATGGTACCTGAGATCGATGAATCTATGGAGTCCATGATACAGAATGATAAGCCAGAGAGGGGACAAACACCTCAACATTCATCAAGTCAACCTCTACAAATTGATGAGCTACAGGAGAATCAGGGAAATGACGATGAGGCGACATCTCCTCTCCGAGAAGATGAACCCTTACTTAAAGAAATACAAGTTAGAGAGACAAGATCTGCCATTCCAGATTGGTTGAAAGAGAGACTGACAAGGGTGATTGTGATTGAAGAAGAAGAAGATGTAATTGACTTAGAGGGCCTTATAGGAAATTCAAAAAAGAGGAAGGCCACCAAGATGTCCAAAGCGATAAGGGATGAGACAGGATCCAGGAAATTGCAGATAGCTACACCAGTAGTGGACAAGTATGAAGGTGAAATTCTTGCAGATGAGTATGATGTAGAAACATTTGAGCTTGGTCCACTCACTACTGAACAGGCAATGGATGAGGCAACCGATTCATTTGAAGCACTTCAGGGCAAACTTAAGGAAGAAATGGAAAAGAATAAAAGGCTTGAAAGAGAGGTCAGTGCTTGGAGAGGCTACTTTAGTCATATTAATCAGCCCTTGGGACGTCAGGATCCAGCAGTATCTCCTGTGCAAGCACTTCCTCTTGAAATAGTTGGCGAAGCAGAAAGAGTCAAGAGCTTGGTTCAGCTTATGAGCTCTTGGATTGACAAATCCCACACAGTAGTTGTTGAATTTGCAACAAGAATGATGAAAACAATCCATTGAGTTATCCAGGTCCTTAAGATTGTCCACAATCTAATGATAACTGTAGCCGCTTTCGCTCACACTAGAGATGTTATCATTCCTGTTCTACAAGTAATCAGGCAAACACCAAGGAAGATCCTAGCACAAGAAAAGATAATGGAGGGAGGAGCTCATAACCTACTTCAGTGGTCAACTCTACTCCAGATGAAAGAGGTTCTTTTCGAAGACATCAACACCAAATGCAATCAAGTTGAAGGTGTCATCCATCCAATTCAGGATAAGGTGTTTGAAGTGTTGTGTACCATTCTTGGCAGGAGGATCGAAGTTGAGACGGATGTGGACCTCCAAGAGTTGGAGGAGAGAGTCAAGGTCATCTTTTGCAAAGATGAGAATGTCATCACGGATGAGCAACGGGATCTAATGTTCGCTACTATGCTCCTGATTGAGAAGATCAAAGAACTCGAACCTGGATGGGAAACGGCTCTTCTCACAGAACTCGAACCTGGATGGGAAACGGCTCTTCTCACTGCCTTTGATCAGGTTATCCACTTGGAGGAACGAATGAAGAATCTTCCTGAGATTCCCATTGTTGAGGTTGAAGGAATTGTGTCCAGATTCGTTGCATATGCTAAGAAAGAGCATTGGAAAGGGAACAAGGTTCTAGAAGAAAGGTTGTTATAGAATGATGTGGCATCTTAATTATCATTGGTCTATGTTTCCTCGACTTTTGTGCCAATTAAATATTTGGCTATGCATTTAATAATGTTCATCTAAAAAGGGAACTTTTTGTAACAAACCCTAATTAGGGTTTAGGTGTCAGAATCTCAGCCATTGATCTTCTTTCGATCTGGACGTTCATTGTAATTGAGGATGCTATATATACCCTCACTCATTTTCATTTTGTCATTAGAAATTAGATTAGCAATTAGAGGTTAGAAGAACTTTGGAGAGAAGAAAGTTATTTTGTAGCAAGATTGAGTAGTGAAAAAAGAATTTCGAACAATTGTTGTTCATTTTGGCTTTGAGATCAATAAAATATTGAAGTTATGGTGTTTTATTGAAATTCTTGTGGCTATCTTCATGGTTGTTTACTTTCTTGAATCATTCTCAGTCGAAGTAGTATTTAAGTTTGAAGGACTAAGTGTTGTGCTTGATCTTTGGTGAGATTCACGTTCCAAACCACTAGCTTCTTACTGATTGTAAGGACGCCTTGTGTGGTCAACTGGAGATATTTAGATTGCTTGAACCTTCAATCATTATTAAACTATTGATATGTATCTTTATGGTAGTATCTATAATTCTTGATGATTTGAAAATCACTAATCACCTTAGAAGATCGCATCAATTCCTATAGAGTTGTAATTCCTTGGTAATACTGAAATTGGTAGAATCTTACCAAGTCTAGCCTACATTGAGTCATTCTTAGGATTAGATTAGAATTCATCTCTTGAAAACCCTATCTTTTGATCTTTTTTAAGAATTTGTTAGTGTTGGGAAATTCCTGTTCCTGCAGTCAAGTAAGAGTAACACAGACCAGCTTTCAAAGTGCGTAAGACCCTTTGAAGAAAGGGCATTCACAACGACCACTGGGGCTTATCCACACGTAGAGATCCTACAGCGAAGAACCTTGAAGTCACCCTGATTGATCCTTTTTGCGATATCTTCAGCATTCAGAGGCTTTACTCAAGAGAGGATAAGGTACCCTTGGGTATTTTATTCTGTGTTTGATGGTGTACAAAAAACACGTCAACAGGACGTTGGAGGTGGATGTGTAGAGGACGCGTGCATGGCCGAGAGTGCAAGGAAAGCACCGGAACGTAGCGGTCGGAACAATCCACCCAGGTTTGGCACACCTGGAAGTACTCGAGGGTTGGGAACGCTGAAGGTGGACGTGTAGAGGACGCTTGCGTGGCTGAGAGTGCAGGAAAAGCACCGAAACGTAGCAGTCGAAACAATCCACACAGGTCTGACACAAAAGGTGAATACACACGGTGCCTTCCGAGTGAAAACAATGGTGAACACCCAGGAGAAGCAGAAACTGCCGAAGTTCACGGGGGATGGATCAAAGGACCTCTTACGACATTGCAAAACATGTATAACCATTTGGGAGGCAAATGGCCAAGACGACCAGGATTACTGGTTGAAGGCGTTTCCGGCCACCCTTCGGGGGATGGCAATTGATCAATATACCAACCTCGATGCCCAGTACAAAACAAGATGTAATAATCTAAAGAAGGCCTTCGAGGAGGAATTCAAACTCCTAAGGGATGATAATGAGATTGTGGCTGAAATGTATAATACCAAGCAAGGGAAAAATGAGAGTGTACACGCATACAACAGCAGGCTCAAAGAACTGTTGAACAAGATGGAGAACCAGCCAGCCAACGGGTTGAAGAAGAGGTGGTTCACGAAGGGATTGATACCCTCACTACGCAAGAAGATGAAAGTAGTGCCTCCATCCTCGTACGTCGATGCTTACAATCGGGCGATGGACATCGAGAGTGAAAACAAAACCTCCTCCCGAGAGAAGAGGAAGACCAACAATGATGAGAGCACTGAAGGTAGCAGTGATGAAGAATCCAAAACCGTACGAGCCCTTCGACAGGATATGTTGAGAATGATGAAAGAATTGAAGGCGGAGAAAGGAACCAGCAAAGAAGCTAATGAACTATGGTGTACTAAGTGCAAAAGGGAGGGGCACACGAAAGGTAATTGTCCTAGAAATATGTTTTGTGAGATTTGCCAAGTGTTGGGGAATAATTTCAGTAAGAAAATTAATTAATAGAGAGGATCTGGAAAGCTAATGCAATTAGAAAGCATCCCAAGAATCTAAAGAAAGATTAGTGACTCTCTTGTTACCCACAAGATTAGACTATTACCAAGGCCCATGTAAAAAATTATATATTTGCATTAAATTTTTTATTTATTTTTGTAAAATATTAAATTTCATTTTTAACATCTTGAAGAAGGATATGTTATGAAATTAGTGTAATCTTTCACATGCTTGTTATTTTGTAGGCTTCTAGAGGTAGAATTGAATATGGTTTTCCATGTACTTATGAAGTTATATGTAAGCAGCTTCAGTTTGCAATGCATATCCTGAAGATGGATCACAGAGTGGACTGAAACATGAAGAATTCTTTTCTTTATGCATTTTATTCTTAAAGGGATGTGGAAACAAAACATACTTTTTTATTCGTAAAGGGATGTGGAAACAAAACATACTTAAAAATTATTATGCTAGAAAAGAGGGATGACATTGAGCATTCATTTTCTGCGGGATTAGAAAACTAGCTAACAGCCTAATACTAACATCCTCAGAAAAAGAAATATAGAATTCATTACAATAAATGTATAAGAATTGTTGATATCATATGTGGATGATGTGGGGTAAATATATTTTATTTAACAACTGAGAAAAAATCCCATGAAATGACCAAAATGAAAGCATTAACTACATGTCTTCGTAATCAAAATACTAAATGGTAGAACATGATAGATAAACATTGCAGCTCCTACTTGATGGATTATAATAAGAAAGGGTGTCTCTTTGCTCAAAAGAGGTGATTAACAATGTGGATGGTTAAACATCAGCATGCAAAAACTACAGATTGTACAAGTCCAATAAAGTAGAACAAACTGTTTAGTATTCTTGCCTTCATTGCTCGGCCCACACGAATGAAGCTACTTAGAACTTTCTGCAGAATGTCCGACATAGATGTTGCATTGGAAGATTTGGTTGGGAGAACCTCACTGTCACTGTCAGTCTCTTCTTGAACAACCTCCAATCTCCCAGTTGCATTTGTCATCATATTATTGAGATTTCTACCCTGCAAAACTGGTATTGTTCCCTTCTGAGCCACTGGTATATTTGTATTTTTCAGGGGATCGGGATACATCAGGTTAAGACCATTATTTCTAGTGTCCCTTTCAATTCTGCTAGCAAGTCCTTCCGAGAATCTCTTACCCTTGGTAGAACCCACACGCAAAGCAACATCTGTTTCCACACCTGCTTCCCACGATGCACCTCCTTCCCCCCATAAGTCACCAAAGAGATCAATAACTCCACAAACTTGAGATCCTCCAGGAAAATGTGAATCCTCACTAGAGATATTTGCGGCTTTAGGAATCCATTTATCATCTGCTTTGATGGAAGAACTTGAGTTCTGAGAAAAGAACAAAACTGGTAAGGGATAAACTCAATACATGTAAAATAAAATATTTTATAAAATGAACTATCAATTTATCTGAAAGCAATGGTACCATTTCGAAGAAATTGTCAATGACAGAAAATTTCAAGCTAAATATTCTGAAAGTTACTTTTGATTATTATTGTACTATAGACTGACAATCATGAAGCTCTCAACATTCTAAAGTGAATCTGTCACTAAATAGATTCATAACTGAGTCCTCCAGTAATGAGAACTGTAGTCAGAGCAGCTACCATTTAACATATTATCAAAGAGAGAAACTTTCACACTAAATATTATGGAATTTCCTTTCAATATTTATAAGCCACATATGAGATCTGTCAGAAAATGAATTGCAGGAATGGGACCTCCTGTAACGAGATTCAAAGAAAGATGAATGAATAAACATTTGAATAGATGACATAAATTGCTAATGAGACACATTACTATAAATGAAAACATTTGTTGAACAAATCACTCTATAATGCATATGCAGCCAGTTCAATAACCAGGAAGAAACATTGGACTATATTCAAACCAAACTCAACTTGAAGCAGACATGAAAGATTTACTCCAAAATTATTGCCCATATTCTAGAACTAGGTTTCCATGGCTAGCCATTATACTTAGCATGCTTTTCGTACCACATACATGAATTTTATGTGCAGTATGCAGGTGTGTGCGTGCGTGCGTGCGTGCATGTAGAGAGAGAGAGAGAGAGAATAAAACCCTAAAATGATCACAGATTAGTAAACATCTAGGATCATTGGAAGTCTGTGAAAGCTGAACGTTGTTTGGGGGTAATTTTACCAGAACAACAGTTACCTGTGCCATCCACCAGCCTCGTAAATGTACAAAAAACAAAACAGCAAACCTACCTGGTCTGCAACTGATAATACAGTCTGACATCTGTAAAAATAAGCTAAAGAAAGACTTCTGGAAGCAAGGCACAAGAGTTTAGAAGAGTCTCCTGACCAATTGTTATCCTTCAAACCAAGTTGTTGTCTCTATTTATTCTGAGATTGTTCATTGTTCACATTGGCATCTCTGAAACACCAAGACTGATAAACTTGTACATATTTCCTAAATGTTTTAACAGCTATAATGAGTCAGATACAAAACGCCACAGCTTGAAACATTAAGTTCAATATTTTTTGGTGACAAGTGACTGTTAGACCGAAGTACAAAATAAATCTAATAATAACACTTAAGTACACATGGACTGAATATTCTACTTAGATAGAAACTGAACGTCAACTTTTAGGGTTTTGGCTATTAATTGAAAAGATTATTTGATCTACTTATTTGCACCAAAGGTTTGGTTATAGTTTGGAGGTCTTGCTTAGAATTGTATGCTTGAGAGATTGATATATATAAGACTTCTACAACCCTCTAGGTAATCCAAGTATATCTCTAGTTAGATTAGAAAAACACTTGTTAGTGAGCAACCTTATATGAATGTATCACTCTGAAGATAATAGTAAAGGCTTGATTAGTGAGAAAACTTGCATATAGATAGAAGCATATTGTATTTTATCAATAATGATGCCAAACTTTCCTCATATTTGGATTGACAAGGTCTGGAATAAATTCTGGAAATTCTACCCCAAGAGGAAGTCTAAAGTGAATTCTACCTCCTAGATTATAAAGTCTGCTAATAATATTCAGTTTACCCCACATGGGATCTCCTTAATTCAAGAATAGATGTGACTACAGATATATAAGTTCGTATATGAAGTGGCGGATTTGATATATAAAGTACAAAAGAATAAAGCAATTTGTGTGATCGCTGTCCCTGATTTATGTCCTTATAAGCATGTGTTTGAGCAGTTTGAAAACTGATTGTATTTGAAGGACATAATATTCCTATATCTGATTGCCCTCAATAATATAAATGTTGATGTTTACAAGCCTGCTAAATATATTCAATCTCCCAATCTTTCAACTATTCCACAAATAGTGACTTCTTAACATGAATATGGCTAAGTACTTATTACTGATGTGCCGAAATGGATCTGATATTGTAATGATATATTGTTCTTATGACCCTTAATGCGGTTTCAAGTTATTTACATTGTGTTCATGCATCTGTAGTTAATGGAGCCATCCCTGATTATAAAAACCAATTCCTCATGTGTCCATGTCTTGGTATTTCTTCTGCTCAACTGACTACTTCAGATTGGATTAATAATAATATAAAATCTTCACTGCTTGAAGTTCTCTCACGACCAGTCCTTAGTAGTTGTTTGAATGGTCAACCTTCAATAGTTATGCCTTTTCACATGAAGCGGTCCCTCCCAGCAGTTGTTTCTTATCATCTAATCGGTCTTCGTTCATTTGTTGTAGATAATCAGCAAGTCATAAACAAAAGATTAAACTGCTATCACTTTGATCAATTGAAATCATGAATGTGGTGGATGTGTTTCATAGTTCAACGGTTTGCCCTTTCATATATTTTCAAGTCTTCTTAGGGAGTCATTAAATTGATTTTGATATATATTATATAGTTTCTTTAGCTTATTTTAAAGGAAACACAATACTATTCAAGGGAGAATAATAGTTAAATTTGGTGTTTTCATGTTTACTAATGAGAGGGATATTATAGTCTCCCCTTCCTGGAATTGCTTGCCCACAAGCAACCTTAAACCTTCATGTCAATACTAGGGTTCCAAATAAATTTGTAGAATGCTCCAACACATACTCTTTGTGTAATGTCCCCTTCTCAAGGGTGAGAAGTTCAGTTGGCCATTAGCCTATTCCGGAGATCCGTAGGCTAACTAGAAGCAGACATTAGGGTTTCCAACTTTTGTGGAGGTCTGCGTGAGCTGTTTGATGATTGACTAGTTAGAATTCTACAATTCAGACTATGGATTCCTTCTAGGTTTTCTAAGAGCTTCGCAAAGGTGTGACATGCATTCAGTTTAGAGAAGTTTTCAAAACTTACTATTTTTAGTAAGTTGATGGCAGCCGTTAGGGTTTCTAGGTTTTTCTGGGTTTTTTGAGCTCATCCACAAGGTTCGAAGAGCAATCTTTTTGGAGCTGTTTTCAGAACTTGCTATTTTTAGTAAGAACTATTTCAAGCAGTGCTATTTTTAGCAGTTCAGTGCAGAGCTCCAACCTGTTCTGCGAATCGCACACCCATCCCCGTCTTGGACAGGGACCCCCCCAGTTTGTGCCTTTCTGTCTTTGCAGAAGAGGAAGGGGATATGAAGGGTCAAGTGCCGCTAAAACCAAATTCGGCCTCTAGGGCCATATTGCGAACTTAAAACTCCCCAATTCTCACAAAATCGCCTAAATGTGAAGAAAGAGTTAAGGCCTGCAATGACATTGAAATGCCGATTTTCGCCAAGGGATACAAAGGAGATAAAGAATGCAAAGTGCCAAGGTTGACAAACTCGCCCAAGTGCCCAAGCTCGCACTTCTAGAGGAAAAAGTTAAAAATTGCTAAAACCAACCAGGGGCCGAATTTCGGACCCTGGGGTCAAATTCTCAAAAAAATTCAATAGTTAACAAAACTAGCTTAAGGTCTGAAATTGATAAAAGTTGACAAAAACTCTAAAAGGTCCGAAATTTGCAAAAAGTTGGCAAAAGTGCCAAATGGTCCGAAATTCACTTAAGTTGACAAAAACTCTAAAAGGTCCGAAATTTGCAAAAAGTTGGCAAAAGTGCCAAATGGTCCGAAATTCACTTAAGTTGACAAAAACTCTAAAAGGGCCGAATTTGGACCTTTAAGTGAAAATCTGAAAAGTGAAAAGTTGGCAAAAGTGCCAAAAGGTCCGAAATTCACTTAAGTTGACAAAAACTCTAAAAGGGCCGAATTTGGACCTTTAAGTGAAAATCTGAAAAGTGAAAAGTTGGCAAAAATGCCCCAAATGGCCAAATTTGGACCTTTTAGCCAAAATGTTAAAAAGTGAAAGTTGGCAAAAGTGCCCAAAGGGCAGAATTTGGACCTTCATGTGAAAATCTAAAAAGTGAAAAGTTGGCAAAAATGCCCCAAAATGACCAAATTCGGACTTTTTAGCCAAAATGTTAAAAAGTGAAAGTTGGCAAAAGTGCCCGAATTTGGACCTTTAAGTGAAAATTTGAAAAGTGAAAAGTTGGCAAAAATGCCCCAAATGGCCAAATTCGGACCTTTTAGCCAAAATGTTAAAAAGTGAAAAGTTGGCAAAAGTGCCCAAAGGGCCGAATATGGACCTTTAAGTGAAAATGTCAAAGTTTTTAAAAATTTTCAAACGCCCCTCTTGCTCGAAATTGCCAGGAACAACTAAACTCGCGGAAGGTGTAAAAGCGGTAAAACTTGGGAAATTTTCAAATGACCCTCCAGGCGTTAAATTTTAATATTTGTTAAATTAAATTAATTAATTTTTCAAATTGATTTATTGAAATGAAATTGATCGTTCGCAGGTCGCAGGACGTCATTAGAGAACCAAGAGAAAAACCTGAAACGCAAATCGAAGAAGGATCGCAATCAAGGCCAGGCGCTGAAGACTAGAAAAGAAAAAAGATGTGGGAACGCGCTGCAGGAGCGCGAGAGCAACCAAACATTGGGAACCGTGCCGCTGAACAAAGATGAAGTCCACCACCGGGACCAAAGACCAAAGAACACTCTGAATGCTGCAAGTTTATGCCTTCTCGAGAAAAAACACACAGCTGGATTTAATTCCAGGAATTCAATTTCTAAAAAGCTGAAATTGTTTTATTGTAAAACTGCTTGTAGGTCCCACTCAGATATTTTGAAAAAAAGGGGAAACAAGTCAGTTGTGGACAGTTATGTCCAACTACCGGATAGACTCAAATTGTAGCCAAATAGTGGCAGGTAGTTGAAATTGTGGTTGAATGGATGAGTGAGAATTTAATGGGCATGGGTTAGGGCTGCTAGTTTCTGGAAGGCAAATCAGGACCCTTGGATGCAGTCCATCCTGGCCTCTGATTCAAAATTGTAAAACTATTAAAGGCAGAGGCCTTTCTTTTGTAAAGGGTTAGATAGTTAGAGATTGTTGGATAGTTAGACTCTAGTGAGAGAGTTAGATTTTAGAGTTAGAATAGGTTAGATTTTAAGCAGTAGCATAGAGATGCTGCAGAAATTGTGGTAATAGGCAGCTGAAATCAATATATAAACATTGATTTGGTGTTTATTGTCTTGTTTTCATCCTGTTTGCATGGTTTCTCTCAGCATTTTAAATAGATCTTTTTGTTTTGGGTGTGCAGGTATTTGATAGATTCAGGCTCATACCATTGAGGATATACTGATTGTGTATCCTTTTGTATGGTTAACCTGAGCCTTTAATTGTGCTTAGTTCAATTGCAAGTGTCTGTCTGAGCTGCGCCAGAATTGGGTGCTTAGCCGTGTGTCTCCAGTCTGAAAATCTTCCAAGTCCCTTTGAAGATTGCACCATTCCTGCAAGGTTGTGAGCTATTCTGGCCAAGCAGGAATTGGTTATGTTGAATCCGTCTACCCGCATACCCGTGTTGTTAGTTTTAGATCTCCTAACCCTTTCCTTTTGCTCTTTATTACGTAATTCGAGAATCACAGCAGACCAGCTTGTTGCAAATCGTAAGTCCCCTTGTTTTTCCAGCAAAAATCACATCGACCACTGAGTAATCCCGCAGTCAAGACCTGACAATCAAAACCTTGAGGTTGTCCCCTTTGATCAAACAAAAAACAGCATTAGGGATTTCCTTATCTCAAGAGAGGATAGGATACTCAGCGAGTACATTTTATTCTGCGTTGGCCGGAAGAAGTCGCAAGTTCAGCGATTTTAGACACGTCAACACAACCCAGTTCAGTTTTGATGGTTTCCAGCACTTCAGTTCCCGACTCAATTTGGCATCAATCAGTTTTTGAATTAAAGGTGACTTATTATATATTAATACCTTAGCTTAAGTTTTAATATTTGATTTAATTGGTGGGACGACTTAGGAAGGGGAAAATATATTTTTATCCTAAGTCTCATTTTTATTCCCTAAGTTAGGTGGAGCCAATAATGAAAAGTATTTCATGTTTTATAATGTTATTATGTTACAACATATTGACCTTGGAAAAGTTCGACTAGGAGTCTTGAAGAGGGGACGCCAAGCCTTGAGGGTTGTTGTCCTCATTTTTGTTTTCAAAAATGAAGGACCATTACATAAAAATTTTGTGAAAAACGAAAAAAAATTATTCTATGGCACGCTTCCCAAGGCATAATTGCGACTAATCCTTGGACTGGCTTAATCCTCAGTCCATCCTCGAACTCTTTTTCGAATTTCGTCGCATTCTGGATTCGTTTGCTATGTCTTTCCTTCAATTTCGGGTTTTTTCTCCCTGACTGCAGGTGGAGAATTTTCCTTGAACTGCAAGTTTTAATGATTTCCATTGTTTTTGTCTTTGTAGGGAAATTTTTAGCTTGTTACATGTGCACTTTATTGTAAAACAAAAACTTGTAATTTTCTTAAAATTTCCCATTTGTTGTTTTTATTGTTTTTTGACTTTTTCAGTTAAAATAGGGATTTTTTGGTTAAGTTACAAGTATACTTGTAATTCTCGCCAAAAACCCCTACTTTAATGGTTTTTACATGTAATAGGGATTTTACACCCCTATTACATGTGTGCAAGTAATTTAAAACTTGTTGTAGGGATTTTATTTCCCCTTTGCAAGTGATTTTAAACTTGCAGCTCTCTCCAAAAAACCTGATTTTGCCTTGTAAATGAAAAAGCGACATTTTAAACTTGCTATTTGGTCTAAAAAACCCGATTTTGCTTATAAAGTGCATTTTTGACAATTTTAAACTTTCCATTTGGTCAAAAAATCCCGATTTTGCCTAACATGTTGACAACTGAAATTTTAAACTTGTTATATCCTCCAAAAAACCCGATTTTCATTGTTTTATGCATTTCGAACTTGTTATTGCTTCCAAAAAACCCGATTTGCAAGGAAAAAAACATTTTTGAGGATTTTTAGCAAAATTTTGTGGAGAATTTGTTGGAATACAAAGGCGTTTAGGATTCCTTCCTATTTCCATGCATTTTCAAACACCTTTCACACCACATGGAGGTTAAGATTGCTGGTTTTTAGCTTTATAACAGCAACCACGTTTTTTGCCATTTGGAATGCCACAAATCAGCAATGTTATGAATCGTTTTTGCTTGGAATGATAAGGCGTTGAGGGTTGAAGGAGACTCAAATATCTTTCATGCCATTTCCCTTGCATTTGCTGCCACGTTTTCTTCATAAGGCGTTTTTGCAAAAACTTGGCTAGGGTTTGGCATTGTGGATTCTCTCTATTTATTGGTTTGTCTTCTTCATTCCAAGATTGATTGCATTTTTGGAGAAGCATTTTCAGTTTTGTTCAAGGTATGTTTTCCTTTCTTTCTTGTTTCATTTTATTATTTTCTTGTTTTCTTAGTTTTCCTTTCTAGTTGTAATTTTGTAAATATGTTGTTCTTCCCCCAAAAATCGGTTTTTGTGAGAAAGATTTTCCCCTTGATATGCAATTTAAAAATTGCATTGTTCTTCCCCATTTTTCCTCTTTACTTGTATTCGGGATTTTAAATCCCGATTACAAGTTGGCTGGAAATTTTTGTTCTTCCCTTACGGTTAAAGAATTTAACCATTTTTGGTTAAAATTCCAAGTTGAAAAGATGTGAAATACCTACCCTTTCAAAATCGGGTTTTAAAAACCGGATTACATGTTGAAAAGTTCTTCCCATTTTCATGAAAATGGCATTCCCAGATTTTCCCATTTCTATCCATTCATGTTTCCCATATCCGTACTTTCCATTTTCATCATTTTCCGCAAGTCAAATTCTCATTTTCCATCCATTTCTCCATTTGCCAATTTACAAGTGTACTTGCATTCGGGTTTTAAAAATCTGATTGCATGTATGTTCTTTCCTGTTAATGCATAATAGCTTCGGTAAGATAAAAGATTGAATGAGAGATAAATGAAGTCTCTCATTCAATCATTTATCATATCGATAACTATGATAAAACCATCAACCAATTAATTCATCCTTGATAGCCATTCTATATTTGCATATGGACAAACTATTGATTAATCATACTATGTATCTTCCTCACGTTCATCTATCTAATGAATCTTGTATTTAGATGAATATGGATTAAACTTAATAATGATGACACCGATTAATATATTATCGGATTGCATATTATATTAGATCGGGTTGCATATTATATCGGGGTGCATGTAATATATATCGGAATGCATATCGGGTGGTATTATGTTAGTCACCGATAGTTATCGGTGTGTTAGTCTACACCGATAGTTATCGGTTGTCAAGGCTAACACACCGATAACTATCGCCTGTTAGCATTGACAGTCACCGATATACTATCGGGTGTTAGCGCTTGGTAAACACCGATAATCTTCGATCATACTCCACACCGATTGGCATTTACGTAACATATTGTTTGTGAGTATAAACAAAAAGGCACGATCAAGTAATGTCTTGATCGGTCATGACGGATCAAGGCATTGCTTGACCGTGCCTCATTTGTCATATACTTATAGTAAGCGGCATTCTTGAGATAGGACATAGAAAATATTAAATGTTCCTCTCATCTGCCACAAGCAAGAAGATAGTTAGATATATACAATAAGAAAGTAATAATACCAAATTAGATAATAGAATATAACTTGCATATTGAATGTAAATTGAACATCATTTACATGGTATTAGAGCTATAGTTAAATCGAACCTGAGGCTGTTCAATTTTACGTAAAATTCAAATCAAGTATATATTCAACATCACAATCCTATCAATGGCCAGCACTATCAGATTTGAAGACAGACTTGCAGGAGGTGACGATTTCTCCGCATGGAAATTCAGAATTCAAATGATACTAAAAGATAACAAAGTTGAATCATTCGTAAAGACTGAATCCAAAGAACCTGAGACTGAACCTGATCAAGCAATTTGGAGAGAAGGAAATGATAAGGCTATCAAAATAATAGTTGATGGGGTAAGGAACAATATTATGCCCATTATAAAGAAACACGAATCAGCCTTCAACATGTTCAAAGCACTTGAAGCCGCTTTTGAGATATCCAATGCCAGTAGAACCTTGGCTCTAAAAAGAGAGATAAATCATATAACCATGATGAAAGGAGAATCAGTCAACGCCTACTTCATGCGGATATCGAACTTAAAGGATGAACTAGCAACCCTTGGATATGAGATCAAAAGCAAAGAATTAACCCTCATTGCTTTAGATGGGTTACCTAGTATCTGGGAAACATTCGTCCAAGGCATCAGTGCACGGGACAACTTTCCAAAATTCGAAAGACTAAAGGCTGACTGTCTCCAAGAGGAATCAAGGCAAAATAAGAAAGGAATCAAACAAAAGAATATTGATGAAGATCTTCAAGTTCTAACTACGAACTCAGATAGAAAGGGCAAGAAGAAGCAATTCAGGAAGAGAAAGAGTCGTCATGGCAAGAACTCTTTCAAAAAGAACCTCTCTCAAATTCAGTGTTACAGATGTGACAAATTTGGGCACTATGTTGCCAAATGTCCAGAAAGAGCTAAAGAAGCCACATTTGCCAAATCAGGAAAATCGAAAAGGGAAGGTGACTCCAAGAAGTATGTGCTCTATTCAACACTCACACATCAAACATCAAATAAAGTGAACTCCTGGGTAATCGACAATGGCTCATCCAGACACATCACAGGATTCAGAGAAGTACTAGACTTTATGAGAGAGGAAAATGATGAAGAGGTAACCATCGGAGATGACTCCACACACCATGTCAAAGGAGTTGGAAATTGCACCATCAAACTGAAGTCAGGTGTATCATTACAACTTGAAGGAGTACTATATGTTCCAGGCATTAAGAGGAATCTTGTCTCAATATCATCACTGGAGGACAATGGATACAGAGTGACATTCATGGACAACAAAGTGTTGGCTTGGCCAAAGAACTCATCTATCAAGAAAGCTAGTACAATTGGTCAAAAACAAGGCTACCTATATGAGCTATGCACAGAGCCCAATTTAGCCCTAATTCATGAAACTACAGATGCCAATGAAATCTGGCATAGAAAGACTAGGCCACCTAAATTTTCAAGCTTTATCATCAATGGGAGACCTTGTCACAGGTCTACCTAAGCTAAAGCAATATCATTCAGGGGCATGCACAGGATGTGCCCTAGGCAAAAATACTAAGGGTGCTTTTCAAAGTAGTACTAGGAAAACAAGTAAAGTCTTAGAGTTAATTCATTCTGATGTATGTGGACCTATGTCTGTAAATTCATTGGGGGGGTTTTTGTATTATGTGATATTTGTCGATGACTACTCTAGGAAAACCTGGATCTACTTTCTGAAATGCAAAGAATCAGAAGAGATCCTTAATAGGTTTAAAGAATTCAAATCATTAACAGAAAACTACTCAGGAAACAAAATTAAAACCCTTAGACCTGATAATGGGGGGGAATACACATCAAAATTATTTAAAGAGTTTTGTAAAAATTCAGGGATTAAGAGAGAATTAACAATACCTTACAACCTTCAACAAAATGGGATAGCAAAAAGGAAAAATAGGACAATCGTTGAAGCTGCCAAAGCTATGATTCTTGGTCAGAATCTAAATATCAATCTTTGGGCAGAAGCAACCAGCACTGCAGTATACATTCAAAACAGATGTCCTCACTCTCATCTTGAAGACAAGACCCCTGAAGAAGTCTTTACAAAATCAAAACCAGATATAAGCCACCTTAGGATTTTTGGATGTCCAATCTATATTCATGTACCTAAGGAGAAAAGATTAAAATTAGAACCCTCTGGAAAGAGAGGAATCTTTGTAGGATACAGTGAAACCTCCAAAGCCTAGAGAATATATATACCCGGCCAAAAGAACATTGAACTAAGTAGGGATGTGATCTTTGAGGAAAACTTAGCCTTCAAAAGAGCCCAAAGCTCTCTAGATCCTGAAGTCCATATTCCTAACCCCGGCTTAGATAGAGATCCTACTCCTGAGCTTCAAAGGGAGAATCCTGAGGAAACTATGAGTGAAACTTTAAGTCCACCTAGAGAAAACCTCAAGAAAAGACCACTATGGGCCACCAAAACTGTAGAAGAAGCTCAGAAGTTTGTTGCTCCCTTAGGAACCTTCAAAGAAAGCAAAAGGCCTAATAAATTTGCTAGCTATGTTGCCCTTATGAATGACCTCTCTAAAGCTGAACTAAGCAATGTATCAGATGCACTTCAACATCAAGTATGGAAGGATGCCATGTCTGAAGAGTATCAATCCATTATGAAGAACGATGTTTAGGAGATTGTTCCTAGACCAACCAAGAAATCTGTGATTTCATCTAAATGGTAGTTCAAAATCAAACATGCTGCAGATGACAGTATTGAAAAACACAAAGCCAGATTTGTAGCTAGAGGCTTCTCACAAAGGGAAGGAATAGATTATGAAGAAACCTTTGCACCAATTGCCAGGTATACCTCAGTAAGAGTTGTATTAGCCATTGCAGCAGCAAAGGAATGGAAGGTACACCAAATGGACATTAAGACGACTTTCCTATGATGGCGAGATCTCAGAAGAAGTCTACCTAGAGAAACCTGAAGGCTTTGAAATTCATGACACAGAGTCTCATGTGTAGATTAAAGAAAGCTCTCTATGGGCTCAAACAGGCTCCCAAGGCATGGTATGAAAGAATAGACACCTATCTCTCAGGACTAGGTTTTTCCAAAAATGATGCAGACCCTAATCTCTACTACAAAAGAAATAGAGATGATATGCTAATATTGATCTTATATGTTGATGACTTATTAATCACAGGAAGTGATCAACTTATAAAACAATGCAAGAATGATCTATCTAAAGAATTTGATATGAAGGACTTAGGATTCCTTCATTACTTCCTAGGATTAGAAGTATGGCAGAATTCTGACAACATCATACTAAACCAAGGAAAGTACACTTTGGATATTTTGAAGAGATTCGAAATGCTAAATTGTAGACTCATGACCTCTCCTATGGAAACCAACTTACATAAACTTAAAGAAGCAGCAGCAGAGTCACAACCCACTGATTCTACTCAATACAGACATGTGATTGGGTCCTGTTGACGTGTATTTTGTACACAATCATACACAGAATAAAATACCCAAGGGTACCTTATCCTCTCTTGAATAAAGCCTCTGATTGCTGAAGATATCGCGAAAAAGGATCAATCAGGATGACTCCAAGGTTCTTGTATGTAGGGTCTCTACGTGTGGATAAGCTCTTTGTGGTATGATGTGATTTGCTGGAATCACAAGGGGACTTACATTTGATGCCTGAACTTCTGATTTGCTTTGAATATTGCTGGAACACAGGATTTTCACTAGCTTAGATTTGAAAAAAGGAAAAAAGACGAGGGCGAGGAGAGGATCTAATCCTAACACTAAGAATGTAAAAGCAATGAATGATCTTTGATGAAATTCTAACTAAGTCTTGTTTTGACATCATAGGAACATCTCCACAAGGTTAGTGCGATCTTCGAAGGAAAGCTTTATGATGTTCAAATCATCACTGCAGGCATAGACACCATCAGGTTGATGCATATCGATGAAGAAGCGACAATTGAAGTTAAGCTTAAGCTGAATGATTCCAGTTGACTACGCAAGGCAAGTCTGCAATCAACAAACTGCTAGTAGTATGGATATACGAATTTCACCATCAATCAAGCACATTTCTTCCACTCATCTAATCATAAAATCAAACATGAGAAGTATAAAGACCATGCAAATTGTCGAATCGACCCATAAATTTCACCATTTCTTCAATGAAGTTACAAGTCTTTTACAACATCTTGGCAACAATCTTTGCCTTCTCTCTCTACTCTACTCTAATTGCTATTCTCTCTCTATCTTCTAACTGCTTCCAACTATTCCTAACTATTCTAACTATTGCTAATTTCTGACTATTGCTAATTACCTTTACAAAATGAAATGCCAGGGCTTATATAGTGCCCTCAATACAATTCGACGGCTTAGATCAATTCGAGATCAGTGGCCAAGATTCAACAATGAAAACCCTAATTAGGGTTTGTTACAACCATTACATAACATTTAATGTTTGACCAATGATAAAATTGTATTGCTTGGACACATGTCCTCTCTAGAAAATTCCACCAATGGATAGCTGGGGTAGGTACATCGGAGTTTGCACCACCTTCCATGAGTTAGGTACATTGAATCTGGACATGCGGAGGTGGAACAATCCGACTGGATGAGCGATGACTAGGATGCCACCTCGCCTGACACTTGTAACTTAGTAGATATTCAACTTGATGTTGTTGAGAAGCTAGCTTTAATTAATTCATCTAGAACTATCTGCTTCTTCAACGAACCCTTTGCTCTGACTTCTTGTGTCCTTGATTTGCAGGATGATGATGTACCTCGCCTTGTCCTTGCTTGATCGTCCTTGATGAGACCGTCCTTGATCTGGCTTGATTTTCCTTGAGAAGAGTCTTTCGACTTGTAGATCTTTCGAGCTTGGGAGTCGCCATCTTGGTACCTACACAACATTTCAAAATTAGTAATATATCTTTGAAAAAATTAAACTTTAAAAGGAAGATTCAAGATTTTAATTAGGAAACTTCATGATAAATCTTGAGTTATCATTTCCTAATTTAGGATTTTCAAAGCAAAATTTAAATCTTCAAAAATGGTGCCAAGGTGATTATGCCATACCTCCACTTGGGAATTAATTCTAAAAAATGATGCAAAAATAGGAGAATTCGCTAGGCAAAATGTAGATCAAGACTCCCTTTAGCAAAATGCGCCCCCTTTAGCTTGGAAAAGAACTCCATCTTCCACTAGCTTCTTCAAGATCTAGAAATTCGCCTTCAAATGTAGCAAGAAATTCGCCTCTCCCATAGCCTTCAATATGAATTTCGCCCTTCTTAGTCTCCACTCCTGGTAGAAATTCGCTCCTCAAATTGCTCTTCCAAATCGCACTTGAAATGATGAGTGAATGATTTGAATAATGAAAAAACATGCCTCAAATATATAGAGCGCTCACCATTTTATTTACATGGGCCGACTTGGAAAAATAGGCCAAAAGATAAATAAAAATTAATAAAAGAAGAGGCCGACTTGATAAAAACATTAAATAATACCCCAAGCGCTCCAATTTTATTTTATTTTTTAAAATAATAATAATTAATTTTAAATGCCTTTATAATTAAAAAATTTGATTTTTTTAGGCTCAAAATTAATTATTAAATACCATGCGCTTTTATTAAATGCCAAAAATATTTCAAGGTTTTATCGAATCTGGCATTTGATGTAATTTGAAGGATATTTGGCGCCCAATCATGAAAAATAATGGCTATTAACAAGATCGCTCTAGTCCCTTGGTGAGGGACAGGAGCGATCTCATTCT
This sequence comes from Cryptomeria japonica, assembly GCF_030272615.1. NCBI lineage: Eukaryota > Viridiplantae > Streptophyta > Pinopsida > Cupressales > Cupressaceae > Cryptomeria > Cryptomeria japonica. The sequence continues at coordinate 231,851,210 of NC_081409.1, forward strand.
AGACCTCACACTTCTTGTTTTTTACGTCCAAGACCTCATTTTTGACGTCCAAGATGGCATTTTTACTTAGAATTTTGAGTTCAATTTATTCGATCTTTGAAATGAGTGCACTTTAAAGCATTTTCGCCCTGGTCCCTTGGTGAGGGACAGGAGCTATTTTGCAAATCCAAGCTTATCCGTCCTTTGTTAGCCTTCCAAATTATATTCAATGGATAAATCATGTTTTCCTTGGTCTCTTCAAATCATAAAATTGTCTTGATCCTGCAAGAACAGTGCAAATTTGAAATTCAAGCTCTGGTCCTTCAGTGAGGGACGGGAGCACTTTTGCAATTACAAGCCAATTCGTCCTTTGCTAGCTTCGAAAATTATCTTCAACGGATCGATTGCGTCTTCCTTCACCCACCTCAAACGTAAAACTTGTTTTTCTCTTGCCCGAATCTTGTCTTGAGGGAAAATCGCTCTGGTCCCTTGGAGAGGGACAGGAGCGCCCTTGCTAGTCACTTTGGTCCCTTGGAGAGGGACAAGGGCGAACTTGTTACTTAGGTCGATTTTCTTCATTGTGGCGTACTTAAGTTATATTCAACGGGCAAAACATACTTCCCTTGACCTCCTCAAATCGCGAAACCACTTAAATCTTGCAAGGATAATGCGAAATTGGAATTCAAGCTCCGGTCCTTCAGTGAGGGACAGGAGAGATTTTTGCTCTCAGGGCCAAATCTTTTTACTTTTCACTTCAAATTTCCTTCGCTGAGGAAAATATCATCTCTTTACACGCCATGAATAAAAGTTCGAGTCCAAACAAGGTCTAAAAATGTGTATATGAATAAAATCGCTCTGGTCCCTTGGTGAGGGACAGGAGCGAATTTACCTTTCTAGACAAATACTTCATCATTTCATCGTCCTTAATCAAGTCTGGATGCTCTATCACGTTCATTTTGTCCTTCATCATGCCTTTGATGTCTCAATTTGTCCAAACAAGGTCAGGAATGACTCCACTAAGCCTTTTCGCTCTGAACCCTTGGTGAGGGACAGGAGCGATTCGCCTTGGACCCTTGGAGAGGGACAGGAGCGCTTTTCGCTCTGGATCCTCAGTGAAGGACAGGAGCGAAATTTGACTTTTCGAACTCTCTATCAGGATAATTTTCATGGAATATAACATTTAAGTTATATTCCATATATACTTTCAGGATGTTTGAGAGTGGTTTCAGACCTCCAGGAGTTACATTGCAAAATCTAGTTTTTTGAGGTTTTTCAGTTTCCAGACTTAGTCAAATTTCAGAATCAGGACATTCCAGACTTAGACAAATTTCAGGATCAGGACATTCCAGACTTAGCCAAATTTCAGGATCAGGACATCACTCAAGCCGGACTTGCTATCCTGTTGATCTCCCCGACAGCACTCAAAATGCAAAGGCTAACTAACAAAACCCTAAAAGACCTAGAAAACAAACCCTAAAAAGCAAAAAACATGGGTCCCCATTTGCAATGGGGCGATGTGTGAAAACGTCACAACAGGTCCCTGATGTATCTAGTAAATACAAGACCAGATATCTGTTATACAGTCAATGCTCTAAGTCAGTTTATGTGTGAACCAAAAGAGATACACCTGGTTGCAGTGAAGCACATTATAAGGTACTCTAAACCTTGGTCTCAAATACAAGAAGGTTGAGATAGACTTACATGGATTTATAGATTCAGATTGGGCTGGAAGTGTAACAGACAGGAAAAGCACTTCAGGGTGTTGCTTCAGTCTAGGTTCAGCTATGATATCTTGGATCAGCAGGAAGCAGTCTTCTGTAGCTCAAAGTTCCACCGAAGCAGAATACATTGCAGCTTCTATGGCTGCCCGAGAGGCAGTATGGCTCAGGAAGTTGCTTGTAGGATTGTTTGGGGAACCTATGAAACCCACTGTCATACACTGTGAGAATCAGAGTTGCATAAAACTTTCAGTATACCCAGTGTTTCATGACAGATCCAAACATATTGAGATTCCATACCACTATGTACGAGATATGGTAGATAGGAATGCAATCCAACTGGAATATGTTTGTACAGGAGATCAAACTACAGACATTCTGACCAAACCCCTTTCCAGAGTGAAGGTTGATCACTTCAGAAAAGGTTTAGGTATGACAGAAAGGTAAATTGCTTTGTAATCTATATTTGAATACCCATAAGATGTTTAATGTGTAAACCTCTTTGTCATGTTAGGACAAATTTTTGGATTCTATCCCTTGGGTTCACATCTAAGAGGTGACGATCTCTCAAGATAGTGAACGCTTGTATGGGGACATTATAAGGTGACGATCTTATAGTGTCCAAACCAGTTATCATGTTGTATCTCTGGTATGTCATGGATGTGCCATGATTGTGTTGTGATAAAACATTTGTATAAAAGTGTTAGTGCACTTATCACAACTAGGATAAGGTGAAAAATTAATCTTTCTCATATGATTATCCTTAAGTATTGCATGTAGGTAATACTGATATCACATGCTTAGGTGATATCCTGTCAATTGCAAGATTGATATAATGAACTCTAGTATCACGTGTTTAGGTGATACTTCATACCAAATGATTAGGTGGTATGATTCCCATGGATGACTAAAATGATCACTATCAATTAAATTATGATGCTTGAATATATTGTCTGCATTCATCTTACCTAGCTAAGAGGGAGTGTTAATGCATAATAGCTTCGATAAGATAAATGATTGAATGAGAGATAAATGAAGTCTCTCATTCAATCATTTATCATATCGATAACTATGATAAAACCATCAAGCAATTAATTCATCCTTGATAGCCATTCTATATTTGCATATGGACAAACTATTGATTAATCATACTATGTATCTTCCTCATGTTCATCTATCTAATGAATCTTGTATTTAGATGAATATCGATTAAACTTAATAATGATGACACCGATTAATATATTATCGGATTGCATATTATATTAGATCAGGTTGCATATTATATCGGGGTGCATGTAATATATATCGGAATGCATATTGGGTGGTATTATGTTAGTCACCGATAGTTATCGGTTGTCAAGGCTAACACACCGATAACTATCTGCTCTTAGCATTGACAGTCACCGATATACTATCGGGTGTTAGCACTTGGTAAACACCGATAATCTTCGGTCATACTCCACACCGATTGGCATTTACGTAACATGTTGTTTGTTAGTATAAACAAAAAGGCACGATCAAGTAATGTCGTGATCGGTCATGACGGATGAAGGCATTGCTTGACCGTGCCTCATTTGTTATATACTTATAGTAAGTGGCATTCTTGAGATAGGACATAGAAAATATTAAATGTTCCTCTCATCTGCCACAAGCAAGAAGATAGTTAGATATATACAATAAGAAAGTAATAATACCAAATTAGATAATAGAATATAACTTGCATATTGAATGTAAATTGAACATCATTTACATTTCCAACTTGTATACTTGCAAAAATTCCCCAAGATCCGAAATTGGTCAAAGTCAAGATTTTCCCATTTCCATTTATTTCCCCTCTTTCTCTCACAAAATCGTGAAGTTCAAGGATCAAAGTTTTTCCCATTTGAAGAAGGAACAAATTTATTTGCAGTTGAATATGATGTTGCCTAAACACTTTTAAGTCTTCATCACAATATTCCAGGTTTTCAATCAATTCCAGATTTGCCGTCATCTCCAGTTCCAAAAAAGATGAAGTACAAATATGACAAGTATCAGAACGAGGTTGCACCTTCCCAAGTTTCTTCCCCTTTGGATCGTATCAGAGACACAGAAATAGGGCATGTGGATATGTCAGAGTTTGTCAAGAGGGTGGAAGATCCACAAGATAACAACATGCAGCGGCTGTCCAAGGCATGTGGATATGTTAGAGTTTGTCAAGAGGGTGGAAGATCCACAAGATAACAACATGCAGCGGCTGTTGGACAGTCATATCCATCATGCATCTTCTTTCCCAGTGGCTGCCCTAGAACCTAAATTTATTCTCGCTTGTGCCCATCATTTTGACAAGGAGACAAGAGTCATCAAAAATGATGATGGTGAAGCAATAATCCGTCTTGATGCAGATACAATCGAGAAGGTCTTCAGAATACCTCCCGCACCTGTTTACATGGAAATCTTCCAAGAAAGTGCAGTTGAGTATTACGTGAAGAGAGAAAAAGATTGTAAGCGACATATCAACAGGTGGATCCAAGAGCCACGAGCCTCCTTCTCAAGGTGGGCTAAGTTGTACCGCTGTGATTTCAAATGGGAGATAGGAGACACCATAACCCTTCTCAGCAAGGTGATGAGCCTTGAACATTCTAATGTTTTTGAGCCCTGGATGTACCAAATCATCATGTTCATAAGGCAGTCTCATCATATATCATGGGGAGAAGTCATCAGTTATGTCTTGTGTGAACAACTTGCAACAGTCCCTTCCACCATGACTTTCTACATGAACTCATATTTGGTATACTTGGCAGCATCACTTAGACACTTTCCAGGTCTTTCTACCAAGGGTGATCACTCACTTATACCAGTTTGGGAATATTATGAACAATTGCCTTTGAGACCTAGTAGACTGCATTTCAGAAGAGTCCAAGATGCATTCTTCGGTTACTTCATGTGTCAGTTTGACAGAACTCTGAGGAACAAAAAGGTATCAGATGAGGCATGGGAAAGGGTGAGTGAGTATGGATGCTTGTTTCTACAGTTCCCCACCTTTACCTATATGAGAATCGGATGCTATAGTGGTCAGTCATATATGCTTCCTAGATACCCAACTGATAGGATCATTCTTATGGAGTTGGGAAGACAGATCAAGGCTGTCCAAACTTTCCAGTCCGCTAAACACAAGGTTGGAATGGGGATCTCTACAACAAACCCATTAAAAATTGGCCGGTATTCTCTTGTCATATCCGTAAAAGCTAAGGCCATGGAGACTGAAATGCAGGAAATTAAACTCAAAAGGTTTAAACCTAGAGCTGATTTTCATTATAGGGGTATGAAAGAGAAGATCAAAAAATCCTTTATGCACATGCATCGCATTGAGGATATCTGGATAGATCTCCGCACGAAGGTCGAAGTTCTGAAGATGGATTACTGCAGGCTCACTGTTGAGCAGACTGTTGATTTGAACTTGGTAGATATCCCACAAGGGATGATTGACGATGGGCACGTACTTGATCCTGAATATATTTCACGAAGGGTTCAGGAAGCTCCACTTGCTTTGATCCAATGGTCACACGAAGAGTGTGTATCCATCCTTGAGAGATTTCAGCCTATCTTGGCTAACACCAACACATGGCTGAAAAGTAATGCTGTTAGACTCATAAAAATCGAGTTTGGAAAAGAAGATGATTCTACGAGGCCTCTTAGACGTAAGTCTGAGATTCAAGTTGACAACAAGGAAGGTGCGTCATCTTCGGGCACAAGAATAAAGCTGCGAGCTAGTAGGGCAGTACTACTTCCTCCTGAGGAGACGACAGTTCGTGGGAAGGAAAAATCACGTTTTCATGTTCAGGTGGTTGATCTAGATAATCTAGAAGAAGGGCAGCAATCTGATGATGCTCCTAAGTCTCCAGTTTCAGACTCACCTCATGAGATCATTCCTCCAGTTTCCATTGAGATGCCTCTTTCTCCTCCTGATTTGCTTATGGATGAATCTCCTCAGAATGTCATTCCCATTTCAGCATATGAGCCACCTCCTGATCATCAACCAGAGAGTGTGTTGAAAGTTCCTGAGGATATTCCTACTTGCGTCAAGCTATCAAAATTGATACTTCCACTTCTGATTTTGAAGAGTTTATGAGGCAATCTACATGCCCATTGGTAACTGAGCAAACTGTGGTCGCTGTCCAAACAAATATTCCTCCCAAGATGACCACGGTGATTCAAACAGAAACTGCTTCTCCTTTGCCTACAGCTGCTACTGAAGGGGAGTTGATGACTTTACCTCCATGGCTTAGCTCTTTTACTCCGAAAAGGAAGAAGCAAGAAATCTCACCTGATGCCTTTGATTATCAGCACCTAAAACAATCCAAATCCAAAGTTGCTAAGAAGGCCAAGACTATCTCCAGAGTAACTATTGACAGCAACAAGATGAAGGTAGCTGAAATTGTAGAACCCATTGCAGATAAACCACTTGAAGAAATGTCGGTTGTTGATTATAAGGTTACAAGGATAGAATTGGGCAAACAAACGCATGAGGTCATTAAACATGATGCTCAGTTTTCTATAGTTTCGCTGGTACAAAGGTGTGATGAACTTCTAGCAATGAAAGACAAGCTAGAAGAGGAAAATCGACAACTTATGGCAGCCGTTCATAAAATCACAAAACTTGCTACTGAAGGGAGTAACTCTGTAGGTTCTTCTGGTTCCAAAGAACCAATTCGTGGAGTGGAAAGGGCTGCTCAAAAGGTACAAGCACTGGATTCCTGGGTTGATCAGCTTCATGATCTATGTGCACAGGTAATGAAAGGCATTTTTCAGATGATGTCTAAGTTGGAAACCATTGAGGAGAAACTGGATCAGGCTTCTGATACTTTCAAAAAGAATATGGAAAGTGTTGAAGAAAGTTTGACAATCTGGCATACCATGCCCCAACAACAGCTGAGTGTTTTACAGGAGCATGCCATCATCTCTTCCAGGGTCATGTACTTGGAATTTGAAGAGCTTTTGGAAAACATGGCCCTTGTTCTTAAATCCCTCATTGAGGAGATCGGTGATGCAAAGAGATTCCGGGGTGAAGTTTTCCGAGATATTGTCTCACATTGTGAAAGGGCCTCTTGCAACATATTTAGTCAGGATGGAGAGCTGATTCCAGAAGAAGAAGTTCTTGCTGATTTACAGATGAGGATTCATAATGAATGGAGGAGCGAACAATTCTCGGCCGCTTCAATTCAAATGTTGATGAAACACTAAGTCTTTTTGCATGAAATCTAGTCCATCCTGGATAAAAAGAGCTCTGCGCTCCTTCGGTGTCATGATACTATCGTGAAGACCATGGTTGTTGCCAAGAACACCCATGAACTGGATCCTGAGGAACTACAAATGATCATCCAGAAGTTTAAAGGATTTGTGTCTTCACGTGCTGCAACTTAAGTGTTTTTCAACACTTAGTTGTATTTTCCCACTTTTGTAAGCTTTAGTTGTAGTTTTCCTTTCGACAAGTTACATGTAAAAGTATTTTTGTAAAATGCAAGTTAACTCATTACTTGCACTTTTGTAATTACATGTAAGGCAACTACAAGTTGTGTTCAATTAGGACTGTAGTTGGAATAAGTCTTAGTTAGTTATTGAAGTCTTAGTTAGTTATTGAATAAGTCTTGGTGATTGAGAGAATTTCTCAAGTTAGTTGGGATCCTCCCACCTTTTTCTCATGATTCCTCTCCTATAAATACTTGAGGAGGTCTATTGTAATTTTTATCTTTTTGAAAGCAAGTAAAAACTCTGCCAAATTTGCAGCAAAGAAGTCTTTGAACTTTTATGTGTAAATTGAAAGATTGAAAGGAATACAAGAAAATTACTCAAGCTTTGAGTCTTTGTGCTACATTCTTGAGTTGGTGTTCCATATCTCCTTCTTTGCAAGTGTTTCTTTGAGAACTTAATCGAATTTGATTTGCAGTCTTTGAGCTGCAAGTATTGAAGATTAAATTAGTTAAAGTAGAAGTTCTATTGAGAAAAGCTGCAAGTCTTTGCGCTTTCACTTGTTCTTAAGAGAATTTAGGAGTAGATTTTGTGAGAAATAGTTGAAAGTCTTTGAGCTTAAACTATTTCCCATTCTTTTAAGTAGAAAAGAATAAGATATTTCAGTCTTTGAGATGTTATAATTTGTTCTTTATAGCATTAGTATAAAAAAGGGCAGATAGGATTTCATATAATCCAGCCTTTGAGCTTGATATTTCTGTCATGTCCCAAAGGAAGTGACGGAAGTCTTTGCGCTTTCAGGAAACTTCATTTCCTCTCTCATTTCATTTGAAAGTGGTTACTGCTGTTTATATTCAATCGCTATCCTTTTCTGTGAAGAGAAAAGGATATTGTCTTTCTTGAAAGAAGAAGAAAGATTGTTGTCCCATCCTATTTTATTTTCAAAGTTGTAGTTAGATAGGGGGAGCCTTCCCTTAATTAGGAGAGTTTTACTCCCACGTTGTGGTTGAAACCACAATTTTGTATATTTCCCCAAGTGTACAAAATTTTCAACCAACAAGAGTGTCATGAAATGAAATGCAAATGAAATGAGAGAATTTGGGCGCCATGTGAATTTGAATTTGAGCCGCCAGAGTCTATAAATATGAGTGTTGGGCTTCTCATTGGGTATCCATGAAAAATTATAATGAAGTGCTGCCAAAATTTCGAATGAAGCTTTGGAGAATGCATACCTCCTAGCCAATGCTTGATTTCTTGCTTGCAAGACAGCAACTAGTCGAGCCAAACACTGCTCTTCATTTAGAAGAGTGGATTGAAGAACAATGTTGCAGATTTACGTATTAATTTTTGATGTTTGGAGTGTTTTTTGAGTGTTCAGGTTGCTGGTTGTGTAAGTGTGTTGAAGTAGATTATTGGTCGCTGGTCTCTGTGTGTTATTCTTCTCGTTCTGGGTATTTCCTCTATCTCTTTGTCTGGTTAGAGCAATACAATTTGTGAGTCTATAGAGCTTAAATTGGTGTTTTGGATTTTATTTTAGCAAATCGTCCCCTTAGCTGGTCGTACCATGTGGCTGAGTGCTTTGGGATGTGTGCATAATGTATTTGGGTCAGTTTGTTGTAGTTTGTTGTTCTAGGTTTGATCGCCTACCTCCTAGGAGTCAAATGCTTTCAGTCTCATGTTAAAAATTGAAAGAGTTGTGAGTGTTTTGGTGGGATTTGGTGTTGCTGGTCTGTGTGTTTTCAGCGTGCTGGGAGTTTATCAGATTTAGAGATTTCTGAGTTTGGAGTGTTTTTCTTGTGTGGTGAGTCCCTTGTAACTTGTGGAGCTGATTGAGCAATATGTGCAGCTATGTTCAGTGATTTACCTTTGTTGCAAACATGATAATTATTGTAATGCTGAATAGTAGTACTATCAGCAAGTTTATTTGGAATTGCTCTTCATTTCCCACTGAAAAAGTAGAAGAGGCTAGCTTGCCACCTGTTGGTTGAAAAGTTTGTACACTCATGAAAGCAAACAAAATTGTGGCTTCAACCACAGTTGTGTGAGTATGAAACTCTCATAATTAAGGGAAGGCTCCCCCTATCTATCTAAAACTGAAAAAAAAACAGGATGGGACAATAGTCTTCCTTCTTTCTTCAAGGAAGCCTATATCCTTTTCTCTCCTTAGAAAAGTGATAGCAAGAAAATATATAATAATGGTAACAACTTCAAATGAAAACGAGAGAAAGGAAATGAAGTTTCCTGAAAGCTCAAAGACTCCCGTCACTTCCTTCGGGACGGGACAGCAATATCAAGCTCAAAGACTTGACTATTGGAAGTCCTATCTACCCTTTGCTATACTAAATTTACAACGAATAAAAGACAACCACTCAAAGACTGGAATAATTTATTCTTTCAACACAAAGACAAGAACTAATGCAAGCTCAAAGACTTGCTGCTATTTCTTATCAAACAATAATTTTTCCTCAAGAATAGACACAAGCTCAAAAACTTCTTGTTCCTTCTACAGATTTTCCTATTTTAATTAATCTTCTCTACTTGCAGCTCAAAGACTTCAAATCAGATTAAACTAAGCTCCTTTAGAAATACTTTGCATGGAAGAGATAAAAATATTCAAACTCAAACATGTAGAGCTCAAAGACTCAAAACTTGAGTAATCCTTCTTTATTATTATTCAAAACTTTCAATTCACATACATAAGCTGAAAGACTTCTTGCTGTAAATTTGGCAGAGTTTTTGCTTGCTTTCCAAAAGATAAAAAAAATTACAATAGACCCTCTCTTCTATTTATAGGAGAGGAGCCTTGAGAAAATGGTGGGAGAATCCCAACTAACTTGAGAAATCCCCTCAACCACCAAGACCTATTCAACAACTAATTATGACTTATTCAAGGTTACAAGTCCTATTCCAAATTGACTTGTAACCTGCCTACTTGTAATTACAAAAATGCAAGAGATGACAACTTGCAATTACAAAAATGTTTTTACAAGTAAACTTGTCGAAAGGGAAACTACAATTTTGAAATTACAATTTTGAAATTTTACAACCAAGTGTTAAAAACACTTAAGTTGCACCTCTTGAAGACATGAACAATTCGAACTTCTGAATAACTTTCTGCAATTCATCAGGATCTGGTTCATGAGTGTTCATAGCCACCACCCTAGTCTTTACGACGACATCATGGCATTGGCATAGCGTGGAGTTGCCCTTTTCCAATGCGGACCGGATTTCCTGCAACTCAGTTTGATACTTAATCAATATTTGAATGGAAGCGACTGAAAATTGCTCACTTCTCCATTCATCATGAATCTTGAGTTGTAGATCTGCAAGAACTTCTTCCTCGAGCAGCAACTCATCATTCTGATTTAGAATGTCCCAGGATGCCTTTTTACAGTGGGAGGTAATATCTTGAAAGACTGCTTCACGCAACTTTAAGGTCTCATCAATTTCTTCAATGAGTGATTTGAGAACAAAGGATTTGTTCTCCAGAAGTTCCTCATATTCAATGTACATGACTCTGGAAGGAATTACATCATGCACCTGAAGAACGCTCAACTGTTGTTGAGGCATCTTTCGCCAGGAAATTAAATTTCTCTCAACCTTCTCAAGATTTAGTTTGAAAGCACCCAAGATTTGATTCAACTTATCTTCAATGATTTCCAATTTAACCATTGTTTCAAATACCTGTCTTATGACTTGTGAACATAAGTCATGCAATTGATCAACCCAGGTGTCTAAGGCTTGAACCTTTTGGGCAGCTCTCTCGATACCTTGGATTGGTTCACTGGCCCTGGAAGAAACAAGTACTTGGCCTTCTCCATTTGAAGGTTGAGTAATACTTTAGATGGCTGCCATGAGTCTTTGATTCTCTACTTCCAACTGATCTTTCTTGGTCAGAACCTCATCATACCATTGTACCAATGTAGCCACTGTTTGCTGAGCATCTTGTTTAACAACCTCATGAGTCTGCTTACCCAGTTGCACTTTTGTGATCCGATAATCAACTGCTTGCATTTCTTCAACTGGTTTATCTGATATTGGTTCAGCGATTTCTGCCACTCTCATTCGATTTTCATCAACGGTCACAATCAAAACTGTCTTTGCCCTCTTAACAGCCTTAGGTTTTGATTGTTTCAACTGTTGATAGTCAAAGGCATCAGGTGAGATCACCTGCTTCTTCCTCTTCGCAGTGAAGGCACTGAGCCATGGAGGTAAAGCCATTAACTCTAACTCTGGGAAAGAGGGAGAAGCAGTTTCTGTTTGAACAACTGTGGTGACCTTGGGAGAAGTGTCTGTCTGAATAGCCACCATAGTCTGCTGAGTGACGACAAGATGTGATGAAGATGTCATGAACTCATCAAAACAGGTCATAGAAGTATCAATATCAGATAAAGGTACATATGAAGGATCATTTGAAAAGATATTCAGCAAATTTTCCTGAGAACGATTTTGAGATGGTTCTGCTGCTAAAAGTGGAAGAACGTCCTGCGGAGATTCTGAAACTATAGGGGCTAATTGAGAATTTACATCTATCACAGGAGGAAGCACGGGTACCTCAATAGGAAGTGAAGAAAGAGAATTATGTGGGGACTCTGTAGAAGGCGACTGAGGAGCATTATCAAATTGAGTTTCTTCCTCTGAAGCTTCAGGATCAATCACGTGAATTTCCAGTTGTGGCTTCTCCTTGCCTTGGACTATTATTTCCTAGGGAGGATGCACCATTGCACGGTTGACTCGCAGTTTGATCCTCGTACTAGAAGAGGATGCACCTTCTTTATTGTCCAGTTGAATTTCAGACTTCCGCCTAAGAGGACCTGTAGAATCATCTTCTTTCCCAACCTTAATCTTAATGAGCTTAACACCATTGTTCTTAAGCCGAGTATTGGTATTGGCAAGAATTGACTGAAATCTATCCAAGATAGAAGTGCTTTCCTTATGGGACCAATGGATAGAAGGAAGTGGAGCCTCATCAACATTCTGATCGACAAACTCAAAATCAAGAATGTTTCCATCATCAATCATCCCTTGTGGCACGTCCACGAGGTTTAGATCCACAATCTGTTCTACAGTGAGTCGACAGTAATCCATCTTGCGAATCTCCTTATCCGTACAGAGATCAACCCAGATATCTTCTATCCGATGCACATGGATGAAGGTCTTCTTGATCTTTTCCTTCATGCCTCGATAATCGAAATCAGCTCTAGATTTGAATCTTTTGAGTCTGATTTCCTGCAACTCAATCTCCATAGCCTTGGCCTTGATTGAAGTCATTAGAGAATATTGACCAATCTTCAATGGGTTGTTGGAAGAAATACCCATGCCAACCTTGTGCTTGACTGACTGATGTGTATGCACAGCCATGATCTGTCTTCCCAATTCCATAAGAATAATCTATCGGTTGGGTATCGTGGGAGCATATAAGGCTGCCCGCCATAGCATCCAACTCTCATGTAGGTAAAAGTTGGAAATTGGAGAAACAAACAAACGTATTCTTTCACCCTTTCCCATGCTTCATCTGAGACTCTTTTGTTCTTCAGGTTTTTGTCAAATTGACACAGGTAATGACCAAAGAAAGCGTCCTGAACCCTTCTGAAATGAGACCTACTTGATCTTAGAGGCAACTGATCATAGTATTCCCAAACCGGTACTAGCATGCGGTCACCCTTGGTAGAAAGACCTGGGAAATGTCTAAGTGACGCAGAGATATACACGAGACATGAATTCATGTAGAAGGTGAAAGTAGTAGGGATGACTGCAAGTTGTTCACACAAAGCATCACTGATGAGCTCACCCCAACAAATGTCCTGAGACTGCCTTATTAACATAATAAATTGGTACATCCAAGGTTCAAAAACATTGGAATGTTCCAATCCCATCATACGACTCAGAAGGGTAATAGTATCGCTGATCTCATTCATGAAATCAGATCGATATAACTTAGCCCATCTGGTAAGCGCAATGCGAGGTTCATGAATCCATTTGTTGATATGACGCTTACAGTCTTTCTCCCTTTTGGCAAAGTATTCAGCTGCACTTTGCTTGGAGATCTCTATATAGATGGTTTCAAAAGGTATTTTGAAAACCCTCTCGATAGCTTCTGCATCCAGGTGAATGATCACTTCTCCATCATCATTTTTAATAACTCGTGTCTCTTTATCAAAATGATGGGCAGATGCTAGAACAAATTCCGGTTCTAGGGCAGCAACTGGAAAGGATGCGGCATGATGGATATGGCTGTCCAACAACCATTGCATGTCCCCCTCCTTCGGATCTTCAATCCTTTGTATGAATTCGGACATGTCAACATGCCCTATCTCAGTATCCTTGATATAATCAAGGGAGGAGGAAACCTATGACTGCGGAACTTCATTTTGGTATTTGTCATACCTGTATTTCATCTTTTTTGGAGTAGGAGATGATGGTACATCTGTCATCTGAAAAACCTGGAAACGCTGCAATGTAAATCCAAGAGTATCAAGGCAATATCAAAGTCAGTATCTTTAGACATTTTTACTCCTCCAAATGGGAAAGTTCAACTTTCGACCTTTGGCTTTGTGAGAGGAAATATAAGAGGTGGAAAGATAAGCTTTTGACTTATTTCGGGTTTTGAAACATGTTTTGCAAGTACACAAGAGGGAAGTACAAACGTGCAATCGGGTTTCCAAATTCCGAATGCAACTACACTCGCAAAACACGAAGCATGAATAAATGAAAGGAGAATGAATTTTCAGTTTGGAAGTTGGGAAGAACACATTTGCAATTGGTTTTCTAAATCCAAATGCAAACTTATTTACAAACTGAAAATCGAAGGAATGGATGAAAAAATGGTATTTAGGCATGCAGGAAATGACGAAGATGATAAGTACAGATGAGGGAATTGGAAGCGGATAGGTAAAAATCAATTTCAAGAAGATCACTTGGAACTTTGCCATGCAAAAATGGGAAGAACTTTCAACTTGCAATCCGGATTTCAAAACCCAAAATTGGGAAGAACTTGATTTTTTTAATCATTGAAGCTTGATTTTTGGACTAAAGAAGGTTAAGTCTTTGTCCAAAAAGGGAAGAACACATCAAGAGGTAGAACTTTTTACACTTGCAAACTTCTTTGCAAATTGGAAAGATTGCAAATTGGGAAGAACACATCTCTCTTATTTTGAAACTTGATTTTTTGGACCAAAGAAGGTTAAGTCTTTGTCCAAAAAAGGAAGAACACTAATTTTCCTCTTACTTGCAATCGGGTTTTTAAAACCCGAATGCAAGTAAAGAAGGAGAAATTCCAAAGGGGAAGAACAACTTTACTTTACAAATTTCTTTGTAAAATGGGGAATTTCCTCTCATAAACCCATTATGAACATGAACAAAACTAAAATTAAACAAGAAAATGCAAGGAAAGAAATAAGAAAGAAAGGGAAAAAATAAAAATTACCTTGCAAAGTTGAGAAGAGATCCAAACTTGAAGAATCAATCAAACATGGAAGATGAAGCCCTTTAAATAGAATTTAAAAAATGGAATAAAATTAGCCACGCATTGTGACAATAGAAAAACCGATTTGCTATAAAAATGCCATGTAAAAATGCTAATGAAATGGTTCGAAACTGATTTCATTCATCATTAATCACAAGACAAAGCAAAAAAGACTTAGGATTGTAAGCATACCTCAAAGGTGAAGAGTGCTTAACTTAGCAAAACACGTGACTGTTTTTTAGGGCCATTTTTGCAAATCCGAAACCATAAATGCATATAAAATGGTTTGATCAAAGCTTAGAATCCAACACATTTATGGTAGAGCCAAAAACGCCTTGAGAATAGATGGATTCAATCCCCCAAATCATAGCAAAACGCATAAATGCATGATTCAGAAAAAAACGACTTCAAGAAGACAAATGGCGAAAAACAGTTTGCACAAATGCACAAAAAATTGGTTTTGAATCCTTCAAAGATGCAAGAAATCCACACTTGGAAGGAATCCCTAAATTTCCTCCAAAAAATTCAAACCCAAATCAGCTTGCAATGGCATGGAAGAATTTCGGGTTTTAGAAACAAAACAACAAGTTTTACAAAATGTTCATATTTTTGCCTTTAAGGCAAATTTCGGGTTTTAGAAAAGAAATTACAAGTAAAATTACTTGTAATACGGAAATAGAATTCCCTTTACAAGTGATTTCACTTAAAACATGTAAAGGGGTTTTAAAATCCCATTTACAAGTTTTATTTTAACATTATCAAAACAACTTTAAGTTATAAAGACATGTAAAGGGGTTTTAAAATCCCATTTACAAGTTTTATAAACACTTAAAGTCAAGCTACTGGTAATGGGGGTTTTAAAACCCCCATTACAAGTTTTATAAAAACTTGCAATTGGAGAAAAATTCCCCTACAAGCCTAAAAGCTTCAAGGGTTTTGAAAAACAAATTACCAGTTATTGGTAATCATCGAAAAATTCCCCTACATTGAAGCAAAAACATAGCAAACGGACTCGAAACGCGACGAAATTCGAAACGTAGCTTGGGGATGGATCAACGATTGATCTAGTCCAAGGATGGGGCAAATTTCTGCCTCGGGAAGCGTTCCATAAAGTAAAAATTTTCATTTTTAAACAAAAATTTCTATGTGATAGTCCAATTTTTGAAATCAAAAATTGAGGACAACACCACCTATATCTGCATTTTGTAATATTGTCCTCCTGCTGCATAAGCGGTAGAGGTGATTGTTAATTTCATTCCTAGTCCTCCCGCTGAATAAGCCGTTGAGTGATTGTATTTTCAGTTTCTTAGCTTGTCCTTGGCCGGTTTACCACCAAGTGATTTTCAATGTTTTCAATATCTCGTTGAATAAGCAGAAGGGGTTGGCTTGCCACCCAAGCATTGTAATAATTTCCAGTGATTTGAAGCAAACGATCCCCTCAACACCGTATGCTCTCACCTTCCCAGATTGGGTACTTGGTGATGAGAAAGTGGAAGGGTTGCATTTTCAGTATTAATGTATTTTTCATTTGCTAACCCTAATGGATTCTTGTTGTGTTGTAAACTGGAAATTATCAAAAAACAATTGTGGGGATATTACACTTTGCTTCATGCTATTGTAACTAAACTCACAAAGTTTGTCTAACTCTATCATATTATGAAGCAATCCGTGCAATCTTCCAATCATATAAATTCCCGAGTCCCACGGTTAATAGCAAAATCTACTCAAAACATAATCTTGTTAAGCACTTTTACTATATTCATCATAGATCGTCTTATTTTCAACAACTTTTGAATTCCAAACAATTCCAAGATTCCAAATCAGCCTTAGGAAAGTACCATCATGCTGACGTTGTGCCACTCTAATTACATCAATTTCATTCTCATACCCAAACAACATACTCCTCTCTTGAAGTTTCAAGAAGTATTCATTGTTTAGTTCCAAACTAGAATGCATAAAGGGATTCCTCAAGGTGTCAAGAGGAAAATTCCAAGTTTTCCAACCTATTGCAATCATCATAGAGTTATAGGCAGACATGTATAGCAATACCCTAAAATGTGGGCATAGATAATTGTTCACTATGGTGGAGGCAAGAATTTGAATTGTACTTGTGGGATATCTCACAATTAGCTGCCATAAAGCTCTTCTTTTAACCAAACTTAAGCACCCAATATTTGATTGTTGATCAAAAGAGTGAATTGACCTGTTGTGAGTTACAATCTCTTGCAATTTGTTTGGAAAGTGATTTGTCCCACAACTCCCATCTTGCCTCAATACTTCATTAGTGGAAAATGTACCTGGATACCAAGTTCTATGATTGACTTCAACCTCGTTACAGGATTCCAGAGTAGCTTTATTATCCAAATCGAAAAGAGGATTATCATAGGTTGCATTTGCTTCAACTTCAAAAGGGGAATTATCAACAACCCAAAAGTTATCCTTGCTCCCACCATCATTGCTACCTTTTTGCTGGTCCCAACTTCTATTAGCTGATTCTTTAGGACAATTGTCATAGGTTTAATGGATGTTGTCTAGTTCTTTTATCTCCTTAGTCCCTCTTTTGTTCTTTTGCTCCCTAAATTGTTTAGTCACTACATCCTGATTTTTTGCTTCTTGTAATGCTTGTTGATCATATATCAATTTAGATTATTTTTGCTCCTATAGGTCTAAGGACTTGTGATCTAACTGCTAATTTATTCACACTCTCTTCTTTTGGTGTATGAACCTCCAAAGCCTTCAACGTTAGGTGTTGAGAATTTTAACTAGGTGGATGGGTGTGTGGACATATTGGTGCAATATCTGAATTACAATACTTAGTCTGAAAACTCATCTCTTGTTCATCCAAGTGTCCATGCCTTGGCTATATTTTCTGCAAGTTCTCTTTTGCTTGAGAAGCTATCATCTTGGCATGTTTAGCTTTCTCATTCCACCATTCACATAATTGTAGAGTCCTCTCCACCTCTTCAGCACCATCCATTAATTTCCCTGGTTATTTGCTTGCCATTGCCTCCACAAAGAGTTTTCTCATTTGCTTGTCTTTATCCTTCAATAAATTTTGTGCTCTTGTTGACACATTTCTTTCCATTGTCTCTTATGTGACCCATAACTGTTTTTTCATCTTTTAATGTCACAATTTTTTGTTTCTCCTCAAGGAGACTAGAACTATCACACAATGCATCTTCTAGCTCACTTTCATTTGAAAGATCAATCCTCTCATCCATAACCATTGACTTATTAGGGGATACAACATACTCCTCAAGAGGTGAAGAAGAATTATGATCAACATCCTTATCTCGAAGTAGCTTCAAATTATCTGATTTGTGATTACTAGATTCAATCCCTTCTACATTATCCTCAAAGCATGTTCCTTGAGATGGAGTAAGAGCAATTTCAGTTTCAAAAGGGATTTCATATGCATTTTTCTTCATAGAATTAATTTGGTATTCAAGCCAGAAACCTCTTGTAACATTGAAATGAAGGAAGTCATCACCTACAGCAAATGTGAAGTCATTATCATTTTTTGCTAGCTCCTCGTGTATTGACTCCGCATTAGTGGCTGTCTCATAACCCACATAAATCCAAGTACCCATTTTATTTGTGATAGAAGAAGCACATGAAGAATCAACAGATTCCATTTCTTTATAAGTGTCAAAAACTAATTCCTCTACTTGTATGTTATAATCATTATTTTTTGCATGTACAACTAAGGAAAGATTTGGAGAATCTTCTTTCCCTTCATTTTCTAACTCGATTCTTTCTTGTTCTTCCTTATTCAAGTGAGGTTTGAGTTTGTCCTCACATTGTTTGAAAACTTCATGGAATAATGTATATGCGGATGAAGAGAGAGTCCATTCTTGTTTCCAAACTATCTACAGCATAGATGTGATGGTTTGGGGAATAACCTCACTCTCATTGATAGTTAGAATCAGAATATCTTTCATGGCTGCAAAAATATCATTATCATGGGTGTCCTTGATCATGGCGAAGAAATGATGGAACATGTCATAGACTAGATCTTGCAACCCCAAGTCCAAAAGAAGATAATTGACCCGATTTCCACAAACATCCTTAGTATGGTTACCCTTCTTGAATAATGTGTACTACTAGTGTCACCAAGATCTTTGAAACTATCTACAAGTAGGTATACTACCTCTTTCGTCGTATTGTCATCATAGGGAGTTAGAGGGACCAAAATTCTCATTACCCCACTTAAACAAGAGGTAACCAACAATTTGATATCCTCATCATGATGCCTCAACCATTTGTGTTGTTTCAAGGTGGTCATTGTACAAGTCAAGGCTATATCTAACACTTCAGAGGATGACTCAATGTGTATCAAACATTCTTCTGCCAAATTTAAGCATGTTCAAGATATCATCCCTTGATTGCAACTAAGTGCTAGGCTTGTGGTCAGCTTCATATAGCGATCTTGCTAATGGTTTGGTATCTTCTATTGCCATGATTAATCAAGCTTTTCGACATTTACCCAAATGCTGGCAAGTTCACTAACTTTGATACCACTGTAATGTCCCTTGTTGATCCTTTTAGAATTTTGACTATTAATTGAAAAGATTATTTGGTCTACTTGTTTGCACCAAAGGTTAATTTGGAATGGTAATTGCATAATCTACTAATGAAGAGAAATGAATTACATATAAGCAATTACATTACGATGTTTCTAAATGAAACAATCAAGAACAAAGACGAAATTAGAAACTATCTAACTAATTAACTTAATGACCATTAAATAACATAATAAATACTTTAATATCCTCCCTTAATGGTCATCCTATCAACTACACCAAATTGCCCCTAAATTTTACAATTTGTCCAAACTCAAAGACTTGGTGAGAATGTTTGTAGTCTGGTCCGCAATTGGAACATGCTAAAAGACCACGGTTCCATCTTCAACAAGCTGGTGAATGAAATGACAATGAAGCTCTACGTATTTGGTTCACTCGTGAAAGACTGGATTCTTGGCAAGTTTCAACACCCCTTGATTGTCACAGTACAAGGGTCAAGGCCCTACTTGAGACATTTTGATGTCAGAAAGCAACCTTCAAAGCCAAACTGCTTCACATGCTGCCTTAACAATTCCCCAATACTCTGCTTCTGTCGAGGAAAGAGCTACTACCTGCTTCTTGTTATGTTGTTATATTATGTTTATGTTGTCGTCGGTAATAATGAGTTACAGCAGTCAGTTAGTTAGCCGACGGGTAGGTAGTTGGAGTCGCGACAGTTGTGTCGCACCCCTTCGGGTATTATATATTGTGTACCTTTTCTTCGAAGTATCATCATGATAGTCATGTCAAATGTAATGTTATGAGCACTTGATGTACATGGACTATTGAATTAATATAGAGACTGGTTATTTAATGTATTTCCATTATGTTATGTGCATTTACTTTCTGCATTTAATTGTTTACCCGAGAGGGCAAACATTTGACGTCGTTGCCTAGACGTACTCGGGAACGGAAGACGCGGATGGCGCACCGACGCGATGGGCCTACCCGTCGGTGAGATGAACCCAGAGACCGACGACGCGCACATGGAACAAGAGGCGAAGGGGAAATTGAACCCTGTAAGAATCCCGGCACAATGCTGATATAAATTGTGGCCGAAAGGCAAAATAAAAAATAAAAATAATAAAAGTTTTTTTGTGTACATGGCGTGTGGTTGCTGTGTATGGAAGTGACTTATGCCCAATAGACTAAATAAGGACAAAAATAAAAAGATACAGAGTGACGAATGGGAAGTGGCACAAACTGCATTGAATCTCAGACAGCAGATAGAACGAAGGCGTAGGCTAAGGCAGCTTGCCGAGGGACGACCGGCCGAGGGGTTGCCCGAAGGGAACCAAGGAGGTGTCACTGAGGTTGCGGAGGCAAAGATAGACGGAGAGAACTACACTGTCTACACTGTTGTAGGGCTGCCAGAAGGAGTCACGGAGGGTGCCGAAGGAGAACTCTACAGTTCGCCAGAATACCATCGTAGGGTAGGAAGCCGCGAAGAGTTGGTGGAACAAACAAGGCGAAGTCTAAACCTGATCGACGCTACCAGAGACTTGCTAAAGAATTTGTCCATTTCAGAGGACAACCGGAGGGAGACAACGGAAGGTGACGGTACGACCGAAGGTGCCGAGGGAGCACAAGGGTATCGTACGGGAGGCAATTTGTTTGGTTTGGTGTCAACAACTTTTTCCGGAGGACCCACGAGTGGAGGTTCAGTTGCAGGAGGCGGAGGATCGCCAGGTACAAGCACACAAGGAATTAGAGGAGCGAGACCCAGCGGTGGGATGGCGAGTAAACAAAAATTGCCAAAGTTCACAGGGGAGGGTAAGGAAGACCCCTTACGGCACTGCCGTACATGTGAAACCATTTGGTCCGCCAACGGAGTAACAGACCAGGATGACTGGGTACAGCAGTTCCCAGCCACGTTACGAGGAGTTGCCATAGATTGGTACTCCGATGTGGACAAGCAAAAAGTGGCCACGTGGGCCAATCTACAAAAGGAATTCACGGGGGAGTTTCAGTTGCTCCGTGATGACAAAGAAATTGTAACGGAGATATACAGTACCAAACAAGGTACCAGGGAGACAGTACGGGCATACAGTCGAAGGCTGAAAGAACTCTTGGGTAAAATGGAAAGCCAACCCGCAGATGGATTGAAGAAACGATGGTTCGTTGAAGGGTTGAAATCCTCCCTACGGAGGAAGATGAAAATTGTACCCCCAACGTCATATGATGACGCTTATAATAGGGCGATGGACCTAGAGAGCGAACACAAAACATCGAAGAAGAAGAAAAGTAATAAATCCTCATCCGAGGATGATGACTCTTCACAGGAAAGCAGCAACGACGACGAGGCTAGCAAATGGGTGCAAGCGCTCCAGAAAGACATGGAGCGAATGAGAAAAGAATTCAAAATAATGAGAAGCACTAGTCGGAACGAAGGGGACATATGGTGCACTGAGTGCAAAGAGGAAGGGCACACAAAGGGTACTTGCCAAAAGAAGGCATTCTGCGAGATTTGCCAAGTGATGGGACACTCCACCAAGGAGTGCCCATACAACATGAAAACCTGAAGTACGCAAATGAACCAAGTGTTGTTCACGGAGCAGGCCACAACATCTGCACCAACGAGTACTGGCCAACATACTAACACAACGGCATCATCTGGAGGATACCGGGACAACAGACGCGGCGGCGGAAGGAATAGCAACAATAATAATAACAGAAGCCGTATCCAGTATGACGCCAAGGGCCGGCCAATTATCCAATGTAGGGCCTGTAATCAGTGGGGACACTTCGCCCGTGATTGCATGAAGGAAGCCACCCCTCAGCACCTCTGCCGTTGGTGTGGGCCAGGCGACCATGAGGACGCAAATTGCCCGCAGGCAGGGGTTAATCTCCTCAACATTGAGAAGGCTGAGAAGACTGGTGAGAAAGAAGTACTGGCGATCACCTGCGCCCAGACGAAAAAAACCACTTATCCCGACCCCCGTACGGAGGAGAGATTACGGGAGGCAAAGGCCAATATTGAACGTGAGATGACGATCGAACGACGGGACAACGAGGTGGCGAGTACATCATCCCGTACGGAAGCGGAAAATAACATCATTGGGCAAATCTTGCAGATAGAGGTGCCGATAAAGGTAAAAGACCTTCTAGACTCTATGCCACAATTGAGGACTGCCATCCTCACCAATGTGCAAAGCACCGCATCGTCGAGTGCACCACAGGTACGGGTTCCCGCCACCGCATCGTCGAGTGCACCACAGGTACGGGTTCCCGCCACCGCTTCGAAGAGTACACCACAGGTGGAGGTTTCCGTCAGCCCTTCGACTGACCCGATGTTACTAGCCTTGAGCAGTGGTAGACACCCAGCTGTGGTAGAAATGGGTATCCATGGGACCATTCTGAAGGACACCATTGTGGATGGGGGATCTGGGGTGAATATACTACCAGAAGAAACATGGAAGCGGCTGGGGAAGCCCACCCTGTGGCCACCCACATTCAACCTAGTGGGAGCGAACCAACACGGCATTAAGCCACTCGGCCTGTTGATGGCCCAGCAAGTGACAATTGGTACGCAACCATTCTTGTTAGATTTCGTGGTTATTCCCTCGAAGAAGAAAGGCTATGACGCCATCCTGGAGAGAGCGTGGTTGATCAACGCGAGGGTAAACCACAACTAGAAGAAAAATACACTTTCCATGGAGAAGGGAGGGAGGAAATATACCATTGACCTACACACCCAAGATGTTGGCGAAGAGCTCGCCTCTTCCGACTCGGACTCAGAGGACTCTAATAAAGGGGAAGGGGGTCCCGATGAAAGCAAGGGCAAGAACGCGATGGAGTCGAACAGTGAAGGGGTGCTCGAATTGGAGGGATGTTCGGAAGATGAGGTATGCTCACTTAACGGGCTCTTCCACTGGCAAATGGAGGATTACGGAATGTTCCAAACCTACAGGCTTGAAGTAGAGGAACCAGAGCAACCAACAGAGGTGTACCTGCTGGAATACAAAGAATATTGGAAGGGAGACGCCCCAAACCCTGGCGACGTAGATAATCTAAAGAACAATTGTGTCGACAACGATTGGAACCCTGTGTGGAAGGCCGCTGCCTTCAAAATCTTTATTATTCTTCTTCTTATGTACGGGAAGGAGGTCGTGGTCCCTGTAGAATTTGTGGTTCCAGGTCTTCCGATGGCCATTGAAAATAGACTTGCCACCAACGGGCCCAAATTGAAACCCTACCACGCGAAGAGCGCAGGGAACCTGAGAGGCCGGACGGACACCCGAGAGCCCGAACGGACACCCGAGAGGATGGAAGGGGACTCGAGAGGCCAGGCAGGCGACTCAAGAGGCACAGGACCACAGCAGGCAACTCCCGGGCGAGGAAAACCGAGAAGGATGAAGGGCAATCCTAGAGACAGGGGACCCGAGCAGATGACTCTCTAAGACAACTAAATTAGGAGATGAAAAAAAAAAAACGTACGGTCGTATGACAGGTGACCGTACGGTCAAAAAATTATTTAAAAAATTAAAAAACCGTACGGTCGTACGACAGCGACCGTACGGTCAAAAAATTATATTAAAAAAAAGAAAAAAAGAAAAATTATAAAAAAGGAACGGACCACCGTACTGCGGTGGTAACACCGACGATGACCACCGTGCGGTGAGCCACCCCGGCGGTGGCAACACTGACGGCGACCACCGTGCGGTGGGCCACCGGCGGTGGTAACACCGTACGGTGGACACCGACGGTGGATGCCATCGTGCGGTGGTCAACCGCACACCCAGCATAAACCCCCGCACAACCGCACACGCCGCACACAAAGCCGCATAGCTGCGTAGCCACTCCATCGTCATGGTCCGCCGTACGGTGGAGGGGTGTAGGCCGCACGATCGGAGGTGCCAGTGCTGTTGTTGACCGTACAGGGAGGTTGTATGGCCAAGGTGCCATCGGGGACATTACAATGCCCAAAAAAAAAAAAAAAAGAAACGACGACGACCAGATTTAAAATGATTTGCTGGAGTTTGAAGCCAGGACACTGGAAATTTAGAGTGGAAAAGAAGGGTTTTTGGCATCTTAAAATATCACAGAAATGTTGTGCGCCATGGACTTTCGTATGGTTCTGAGGGTTGTAAATTGGTGTTGGCAGCGGGGGCGCTGCCCCTCGACCCCACCCTGTACTACGACAAGGAGTGCACCTGGGGCGCTGCCCCTCGACCCCGCTGGGGCGCTGCCCCAGACCCCCAGTTTATTTTTTGAGCTACAATACACTTTTTCGAGTTGGGCGAAGGGCATCTGAGAAGTCATGGTAAGTGTGGGTTGTTCCGTACGGTGAGAAAGAAGCCTGACGCTAAGCATTGGCGGGAAGCCATAAGCCGTAGAGGGAGACGGATTTGGAGGTTGCGAACAAACAGAGTTCGAGGGAAGGCATTGCAGGTCTGCGCAGTTGTATGACACCAGGGAGTTATTCAGTTCAGTTTTTAGCCTTTGGGGAGTGTGATGGAGGATTTGAGGTGTCTCCTAGCCTTTGTGCCAGCGGGTTGTGGCCACCTCCAGGCAGGATAGGTACGCTTTGAGGAACTCGGAGTATGTCTCGGCTGGACGTGAGGTTGCCTTGGTGGATGCACAAAGGGCTCGGGAGGAGCTGACCACCAAGTTGGAGGCAATAGTCGCGTGAGACTTAGTTCAGCGTACCCAGGAGTTGGATGCCGGGAGAGCAGCACAGGTGGCTATCAAGGACAAATTGGCTAGGGAGACAGTATCAATTGAGTAGCAGTTGGTGGAAGTTGAGACTGAAAAACATGTTTTGCAGACAAGTTTGGGTTAGGCACAAGAGGACTGTGATGGCAAAGGAAGCAATATTGGTGAATTCCGCACTTGAGCATCGGATGGTAGCAGAAAAGGTTTTTCAGGCGAGGATGCAGCAAGTGTATAAGATCCGGGCCCGACTGGCGTCAATAGTTCCTGCCGTTCATCTCTATTTTGTATTAAGTCGTCGAAGTCGACTTCTTTGTTGCCGGGAATAATCATTATGTTATGTTGTTATATTATGTTTATGTTGTCGTCGGTAATAATGAGTTACGGCAGTCAGTTAGTTAGCCGACGGGTAGGTAGTTGGAGTCGCGACGGTTGTGTCGCACCCCTTCGGGTATTATATATTGTGTACCTTTTCTTCGAAGTATCATCATGATAGTCATATCAAATGTAATGTTATAAGCACTTGATGTACATGGACTGTTGAATTAATATAGAGACTGGTTATTTAATGTATTTCCATTATGTTCTGTGCATTTACTTTCTGCATTTAACCGTTTACCCGAGAGGGCAAACACTTCTTTTTATTGGTCCATGTAATTGCACCCTTGTCAAGACTGAAGAAACATCTTGAAGCGATTGAGCACCCTGGAAAGGTCTTGCTATATTATCAACAATGTTTAGAGGTATGGAGCTCTCTGTTGAGTTAATTACACTTGCTGTCCCATTTGTTGTAGAAGGAGGAAATGGAGCAGATTGATAAAAGGAGCATTTATGGTAATCAGTCACAAAGTCCTTGCAGACCCTAACAACATCAATGCCCGAACCTTGACACTGCGAATTAAAATGACCCAATTTATCTATACGGTCATCAATATCTCTAGTACCCTGTATGCAAATGTCTTGATTCCATTTCCCTATGGAGGAAGTCATTATAATGGACTTGGGAAGTGGCTTTGTGAGGTTTAGCAGTAAGCATACCCTAACGGTTAAATGGGCCAATTCATTTGGGATAAGATCGTGCTTGATAAAAATACCCATTTGGTTAGCCAAAATTTCCACAATATCTGGATCACGATATTCAAGAGGGAGCCCCAGGAGAGTAATCCAAAAAGGCATGAAAAGAGGGGGAACTGACTCCATGCTAAAATTTGGAACCCACGCCAAAGTGATAATACCAATACCCTTACAGAACCATCCCTTAAATCTATGAACACAATTTCTATATTCTTTAGAATCAAAAATGGCAATAAAAAAGAGAGACTGCTTATCCATCAAAAAAATATCCTTCAAGCCCAACCAATTTTGTTTAGCCCATAATGAAAGTTGCATAAAGGAAATAGTAGAATGAAATTTACCAATGAGGGCTGTGGCGCGTAGCAGATCTATTTGACGCTGAATAAGGTGGTCCGTCAAAACAATCTTATACACACCTTCAGATTTGCCTCATTTTTCAGTGTTAGCAGCAATCTTGTTCTTTGGCGAGACTGGAGCCCGACTACCCTCTTTAGCTGTTTCATTTAGACATTGCCCATTACCTTCTGCATCAGAGTTAAGTGCTTGTGGATCGGGAAGTAATGTGGAAGGGGTTTTCTTTCTCTAGCTCTGTGTAATTTTTTTGGGTTTGAAGGGTGCTCCTTGACGCAAGTTGTTTATTGGGAGTTTGTTTGGGGTTGAAAGGAATTTGGGGTTTATCAACTGGGTATTGTTTGGCCAAGTCACATATGATGGAAGATTAGCAGGATTAGCCTGCGATTCAGATAAAGAATGATGTGAGAACGGTGGTGTCCCCTCACAAATGTTAAACGAGGGTTGTGGTGTTCGATCTAGTCGGCATGCAAACCGATGTAGCAGGAATCTTCTTTCTCTCCCCTTATCCTGGTGCCTGCCTGGAAACCGCTGGACTCCATCAAAAGTGCGTCTATTCTTTGATATATCATCATGTAGCTGCCACGTAATCTGCCTAACTCCCACAGGTCCAGGTCCTAGTAACCCTCGTTGCATGTTTCGCTGCATCACTCTGAGTTACTCAATGCTCAACTTCCTCTCACGGTTTGCCCTCGATTTTTCCAGTTTCCTGTTGCATTGCAATCGGTGCTTAATGGCTTCTCCAGTTCGAGTTTTTGTGCCTTCGTCGCTGGTGTCGGGTTTTATATAGACAATACAACTTATTATCTTCTGAATGTCACAATAAATCAACGTCTTTCTTCTTCTCTTTCCTTTGTCTTCTTGTCGTGCCACTTCACTCTTCAAGTCCTGGTGCCACTTCTATCGAACTCGAGTCTCAGTAGATCAGACCCCAAATTAAGGCTTGTAATACTTGAAATAAAACAAACCCTAAATAGGGTTACCAAAAGCTCTCAAATGAGGGCGTTTCTGAAACTCCAAAAACAATAAAAATGAAAGTGCCGCCTCTTGGATGCTTCTAACCAGCCTCTACTTATTGCAGATGGGTGTCTGAAAATCTTGATTTGCTCGCTCGAGAACAAAGAATAGGATCGATCTCCCGCCTGACATATTTCTCGATCCTTTTTTTTGGCTCTCTCTTTCTTCGCAACCAAAGCCCAACCGCTCGCGGTCAAAGCTCCACCCGAAGCCCCCCGATCCTCGCTCCACTCCCTCGGCCGAACCCTGCCCAGCCTCTACTGCAACTGCTCACCCCTGCCGCTCCTATGCTTCCCTCCCCCCGTCGACACACTTGCAGATTTGCACCCGCGAGCTAGGGCATCGAAACCCTAACTCGGCTGTCTGCGAATCCCCCACTCGCACGCCATATACCCTAGCTCTTCCTGAGCAACTTCATTTGACGTAATAAGCAACCAGTCCATATATTTCACAAAGCCAACTACAAGACTGATTGTTAAAGCAGCAATGATTATGTAAGAAGGAAAAATGGCACGAATGGTTCATAAGTCTCACATTATTAGAAACGACTTCCTTAATAACATTATTGTAAGAACGGCAATATTATTGAAGGTAATGACTATGCAGATTTGTTTCTAAGACGAAACAGCTATGTTAAAAAAAAACTGTGATTTGTTTAAGCAAAGACAAGGCAGTAATTAATATATCAAAAGGTGGCGCTCATTAAGAGCAACGATTATTATTAAACAAATAAGCAATTAAAAGACACAATTAATAAACAAGTGTAATTTGTTTGTAAGAGATATAACCTTTTGAAAGGTTATCTATTCTTCTTGATGAGTCTATAAAGAGACTTTGTAAAAAGTGTCAGGGAGGGGGAAAAGATTGGATACTATTATTGAATCGGAACTTAAGTACTCAGTTGAGCCTTTGACAGCCAAGTAAGAGGGGGTATCTACCCACCCCATTACAAGGTAAAAGACACATGAAACCTGAGCAGACTTAGCAGAGAAAGCTCCAGATTGTATACTCACAAGCAGATACAATGGAAGAGCAATCAGTGATCTGAATTCTGACTCTTTATCAAAAACATAGTTAATCAATCGCATGTTATAAGGGAGGCAATCAGGTGCAGCGATCTTATAAAGAGAAGATCAAAAGACATATTCTTGTATCGATTGTCTAAGTGGTGAAACACATCGAATATAGAAACTTCTACACACATTTATATATATTATCTGACCTCTTATATGTTGAATTTATATTTGATATCATAACCAATTTTTCTTGGAACATTATACTGGAATTTGCATCTGATATAGAAGGTTGTATTATTGTCGGGTAGAACATCTTACATTTATATAAGACTTACTAAGTAAACCCTTGTCTGAAGTTATTATACATTTCCCTTCAAGATCATAAGAATCATAAGCATAAATGTCCCATAAAAAAGAAAAGATAGTGAAAAGAGAAAAAGGGGACATTCCAGTAGTAATAATCTCCATGTATCTTGTGTTTTCACTACCTCATCCCTTTCTCCAGAAGGGTTATATCTAGCTCAGCAGTGAGACTCCCTAGAGCTGAGTGTTAAGATTGTAGATAGGGCTGACAGAACAGTTGTAGCCCTGGCCATCCTTTAGTTATGGTCTTGTTTTGTTATATTGCTGCTGTGTTGTTTTGCTTGGTGATTATATTAATGAGTTTTTTTCTATAACTGCCTTGGCTTTAAAAGCTTTTTTGTAATCATGTTCTCTAAAGGACTTGACCCAATAAAACCCACAGCTATTCTATCATAATTCAAGTTTTTCAATAATATTAAATATTTGGGTTACATGAAAATACCTTTGAATTTCGATCATGATCTTGATCATTTGGAATAATCTTAGATAAAAATTCTTGAGCTGCCTCAACAAGATTGTACACCATCACACGTCCTTCTCGAGCCTGGGAGTTTGCCTATCACAAAAAATGGATCAATCTTAAAATAATTTTTGCTTAGAAAATAGTTGAAACCACATTTACTCAATGTATACATATTACTTAACCCAAAAAACTTTGAATCAATTGGAATTATTTAGATCTCATTTCTAATCTATTAGAGTCACTTCAATAGGTTCAATGAAAACTCTCAAGGAATTGATATAGGAATTTCATGATTGTTGATGTGGAAAGTTAAGCATCTTGTTTCTTGGTGATAATATTTTCAGAATTTGATTAACATTTGAAATGAAGTAATACCTGCCTTCTACCTAAATAGTTGGTCTAGTGTATCTTTGTCAACGAACACCACTATGACATCGTTGCATTACACTCGCATCATTATCCACAGAATCGGACAGATGCAAGTTCAGTTTATATGGGACCTTTTACATATTTTTATGCCCAATTCTTATTCAAGGTAATTCAGTGGTCAATCCAAACTTAAGATTTCGGAGCCACATCTTCCATTAGAGTTCTCTGCCTTGCCATTGAAAAGTATCAGCCTAAGACAAGAAAAGTAACATTTCAGGTCCACTTCATTGCCAATTCACTAATGAGTCAGCACAAGGGTCCACAACATATCCCAAGGCAAATTGATTAAGAACTTGGACACAAAATCAAGGTAAATTGAGAAATAAACTTCATTGGTACAATCAAACCCTCAAAAGATTCAAGATACACTCAAACCCTTCCCAAAATGATCATTCACCTCTTTTGTATTCATTTTCCTAACTCCCTAAATTTTATTAAAGCCCACTTTCCATTTGGCCAAAAAAAAAATTGATCATAGCATATTACTCCAAGCTTTTAGATACAACTATTTGTGGTAACATTTAAAAAATTTGTCAATCATTTTCCCATTTGTCCCACACTATCAATCTTGATTTTCCGGTAGCAACAAATCTAAAGAGAAGCTTCAAAAAACAGACCATCTCTATAAATCAGCAATAGTCCAAGGTGAGAACCAAACAAAAGGCTTACAGAAACCCTACCTAGCATTAGCAAGAGAGTTGGTGTTTGAAATGATTTAATCCCTTCCCACAATTCTTGCCCCACTATTATGACTAGGGCTCGCTTTCTCTGCAGAAACCCTTTGTCAAGTCCCATCATTAACAAACACCCAACAACAAGTTTTGGGTCCGAAAGTGTGAACAACTCATTCACTTTGTTGGCGGTAATATTGTACGAGAATAAAACCATAGTTAATTAAGTAGTACTTGCCTTTGTTAGTATGGTAACCGAGGGATGGTAGTTACGGGTGCGACGGTTGCCCCTCACACCCTTCAGTACCTTTATATACCATGGAAGGTCACTTGTAAACAAACATGATTATGAATGGAATAGTATCTCTTATATTTGCTTGATCTTATCTGGTATCTGTGGCATTATTGTCTTTCATTAAGCATTCTATTTGTATGTTCTAAACTGTTCACCCAGAGAGTAAACATCTGGCGCCATTGCCGAAATTTATCCGGAGCACGGGAATATTCTACATGGCACATGGATAATGGGACAACCATTGGCGGAAGGGACAAGTAGTAACCCTGACGAAGAGCCTGAAGAACTGTTCGAGGGAGAACTAGCACTCACGAAAGATTTCTACTGCATTCTCTAGGTGGCGATTGAAACACACGTACAAAGGGAAGCCACCACCGAGGATGTTCCAGAGGACGCTGTGTGGAGTGCGCTTGGCGTAAGCGGCAGTAAATCGTTTGATGAGCAACTTGCCCAACCCTCTGGCATAGGCATTTTTGGCTCTTCAAAACCACAGGGAAGACACCTATCAGGAGAACCGACACCAGCAAATCCTACGGGAGTTTCACGAGCGCCAAGAGGAGCGCAATGAAACCGATCAAGGGATAAATAATCCTTGAATATGTATGGGCGGAGGAGAATAAACAAGAACACCCCCACTGTAGTGACATACATTGTATACCAGGGATGAATTAATAAAAGTGTTCTTTTCAATATGATGTCTTGTTCTATTGCATAAGGAGAATTTAGATCAATGCCCAATCTGCTAAATAAGAACAAAAATAAGAAGGAATACATAGGGGACTCTGATGCCACTCAACGGGCATTAATTCTCGAGCAACAAGTACAATGAAGAAGAAGATTCAAGAGGATTACCGAGGAAGGAAGCAGCGGAAATGACAGCAATGGCTCTGGCGAGGGCCAAGTTTCCACACTAATAGAAACCACCAGGAAACAGTTGGGGGACCTCTCCCTAACATTGGAAGAGATCGATGACGGGAGTACGGTAGAGCCGTACACACTATACAGAGGTGTCGAGACCAGAAGAGAAGACGAGATAGAGACCCAGAACAAAGAGACGGAGGATATCGGTGCGATCGAAGGTGTCGGGAGGACACAAGGTTACGGTAGTAGAAGCAATCTGTTCGGTGCAGGCTCATCACACCCTGGTAGTCAGAGCAACTTGGTGGGACCCAACGGACCAAATCTTGGCGGAGTACCTTCAGGAGAACCAGTGTCTGGAGGAGGAGTTCCTGGAGGGTCAAATTCGAGTTTCAGAGGGCAAACCGGGCCACCGCCAAGGAACATAATGGCGAATCGGCAAAAATTGCCGAAGTTCACCAAAGATGGGAAGGAAGACCCCGTACGGCATTGCCGTACATGTGAGAACATCTGGTCCGCCAATGGGGTGGTGGACCAGGCGGAGTGGGTACTGCAATTTCCGGCCACACTAAGGGGAGTAGCCATTGATTGGTACTCTGACATAGATAAACAAAAGGTGACTACATGGGCTAACTTACAGAAAGAATTTCAAGCAGAGTTTCAGCTACTACGAGACGATAATGAAATTGTGGCCGAAATCTATAGTACAAAACAAGGTAAAAAGGAGACGGTCCGTGCGTATGGTCGGAGGCCGAAAGAGTTGTTGGGGAAGATGGATAGCCAACCAGCAGACGAGCTGAAGAAGAGATGGTTTGTGGAAGGATTGAGGCCTTCCCTTCGGTAAAAAATGAAGATTGTACCGCCCACATCGTATGACGATGTGTACAACAGGGCGATGGACCTGGAGAGTGAACATAGAACATCTAAAAAGAAGGACAAAACCTCGTCCGACGAAGACGACTCCTCGGAAGAAAGCAGCAGCGGCGGGGAATCCAGCAAGAAGGTCCAGGCGCTCCGGAAAGACATGGAGCGAATGATGAAAGAATTTAAAACAATGAAGGGGAGCACGAGCAAAACCGAGGAAGGCAATTTATGGTGTACTGAATGCAAAACAGACGGGCACACGAAAGGTTCTTGCCCGAAGAAGGCCTACTGTGACATTTGCCAAATAATGGGACATTCGACGAAGGAATGCCCTTATAATATGAAGACGAGGAATCAACAGATCCTCTTTACACGAGCAATCATCAGCGTCCGCAGTAGCGAGCACGTCCCAGCCCACCAATAACAATGCATCATCTGGCGGGTACCGGAACAACCAGCAGGTAGGAAAAAGCAATAACAATAATAATAATAACCAGAGCCCGATCCAGTACGACGCAAAAGGGCGACCAATGATCCAGTGTAGAGCCTGCAACCAGTGGGGGCACTTCGCCAAAGACTGCACAACGGAAGAAACCTCGCAGAAGTTGTGTAAGTGGTGTGGACCAGGAGATCATGACGACGGAAACTGCCCACAATCCGGGGTCAACCTACTAAACATCGAGGGAACGGGGACGGAGGAGCCGGTGTTGGCTCTCACAAGGTCGAAGACGAAGAAAGCCACCTACCCTGACCCACGTACGGAGAAACAACAAACACGGGAGGCAAAAGCCCAAGTGGAGAAAGAGATGATGGCACAACAGAGGGACACCTACGAGGCGGCAAGTACCTCCCGCTTGGAGGTGGAGGAAAATATTCTAAAGCAAATGTTGGAGATAGAAGTACCCATAAAAGTGAAGGACCTTCTGGAAACAATGCCTCAACTACGTACAACACTCTTGCATTCAGTACCAATAACCGCACAGAGTCGGATAACCCAGGGTACGGATGCCTCTAGCGGGTTGGCAACAGACCCCTTGATCCTGACATTGAACAACGGTCGACATCCAGTAGTCGTGGAAATGGGCATACTCGGGACCATCCTAACGGACACCATTGTAGATGGCGGGTCTGGAGTAAATGTCCTTCCTAAAGAAACCTGGAAGAAACTTGGCAAACCGACACTATGGCCACCAACTTTTAACTTGCTTGGAGCAGACCAACATGGGATAAAACCCCTGGGAACGCTTATGGCACAACAAGTGACAATCAAAACGCATCCATTTGTCCTGGATTTTGTGGTGATCCCACTTAAGAAGAAGGGCTACGACACCATCTTAGGGAGAGGGTGGCTAGTCAAAGCAAAGGTGAATCACAATTGGAAGAAGAACACCTTATCCATGGAGAAAGATGGGCAGAAGTACACCATTGATCTGAGGACCCAGGTTGTCGGCAAGGAGCTCGCATCATCTGATTCGGATTCAGAGGACTCAAACAGATGGGAGTGGGATTCCTATGAAGGTAAAGACGAGAGGGAACCAAACGACGAAGGAGTGCTTGAACTCAGAGGATGCTTAGAAGATGACGCTTCCTCATTGAATGGACTCTTCCACTAGCAAATAAGAGACTATGAAGTGTTTCACCCTACTTGTCACATGTTGCAAATTGAGGACGAGCCAGGCGAGAAGGAGGAGTTTCCGCCAGAATACAAGAAGTACAAGGAAGGAGACGCCAAAGTAAATGATGTTCCAGCGTACGAATTTTCAAAGGATAGACCAATGCGATACGAAGACCCCACTGTGAAGGAGACAAACTTAGGAGACACTGCCAACCCCCAAAATATCTGGGTAGGTGATGATTGGAGCTTGGTGCTGAAGGCCACAGCATTCAAAATCTTAAGGGGGTTCCACCAAAAATGTGCGTCCATCGGATACCATTGGTCCCGGGAGCCCAACCGGTACGGAAGAGGGCGTACCGAATGAATAAGAACTATGCTGCCAAAGTGAACGAAGAGATTGAACGGATGTTGGAGGCCGGCATCATATTTCGGGTGGAGACAAGTGGGTCTCGCCGATTGTGATCTCACTCAAGGAGGCCAACCAAATCCGCATTTGCGTGGATTTTCGGTGCCTCAACACAGTCACCATCAAGGATCCGTTTCCTATACCCTTCACAGACAACATCCTCGAGGAGGTGGCTGGCCATGAAATGTACTCATTTCTAGACGGCTTTTCGGGATACAACCAGATTTCGATAACTGAGGAGGACAACTTGAAGACCACCTTTGTGGTGGAGGACGAAGTCTATGTGTACAACCTGTAATATCCCTTGGCTAATATGACCTTGTTTCACTTATTTGAACCCCAAGGAATATTGTCAAACACTTGGCATACAATGTTTGAAGCCGCTGTAGTGAATTCTTTATTTGTCTTCTTTGGGTTTGTAGGCTGCAAATGAAGTTATGGAAAGCTTCTAACAATGCAAGGTTGTTATAGAAATGATATATTAGCTGTTTTAGACCTTTCCACACAAATGTAATGACTGAAATTAACTAGTACAGCTACTTGACATTAAGACAATCACTTGTCATGCATCCCAATGTATACCTACAGCCATTAGGCATTTAAGCAAACAATTGGCATGAAAGCTAAGTGGCTGATCAATGTTGAATGTTACCATGAATGTGGAATATGCAACTTATATCTCCATTAAACATATGCAACCTCCAAGTATTTCATGATATAATCATAATAGAAAATGATGCAGTGAAGTAATGATTTTCTAATACAATGACCATAGATAGAAAACCTGGAATTTCAATGGCTGCCTTGATATATTGGTTTGATTCTCCTCATATGCAAATCCCTTGTCAAATATATATAGCTATTCAACCTTTCTAAATCCCCTTCTATAGAACTCAAACTACTGTAGCGCACTGTTCACGACACTGTTCATGCGCGCTGTTCACGGCACTGTAGCGCACTGTTCACGGCACTGTTCACGCGGGTACTATTCACGCGAGTACTGTAGCAGTGGATGAAAAAACTTGCAATCTGCTCTTAAAACCTTGAATAATTTGTTGATAATCTCTCCCAACAAGAATGATATAACTCCATGTGCCAAAGAAGGATGATTCACAACCAACTATAAATGTTCTTCAACAATAAACTTCAAACCCTTGTAGAAAACTTCACCAATTTGCACAAATGAAAGAACTGAAGTATTCTTTCCCACAACTGCAATAATTCAGGTGTTATTTCACACCTTCAAAATTGCTATCAATAGGAAGTTTTCGTTTCCTATGATCAAAGAAGAAAATTGCGAAAGCCCTAGGCTCCACAATAAAAATCAATCAAAATACTATTCATCAACTGGATGCCGAGAATGAACTCTTGCCCTTCCTTTTATTCTTTCCTTAAGAGAGCTCAAACACCTTCCTGGCCAATGTGGGATAAAAGATTTATTCCCACATTAAATTATTCACTTAACGCACTTTATTATATTAAAGTGACTTTATTATTATAAAGTTACTTTAGAACTTTATAATAATATTAAAATATTAAATAAATCACTTAAGTCACTTAAACTTTAATATCTCTTGATGTACTTGTCTGATTGCTAAGCCGTCTGAGCCAAGAGTCGACTCTCCCTGTTCTCCATGTGATTGGATGCCTGTCTAAAAATAGAAACCCTGAATAGTGACTTACTATAAATAGTAAGTATGTGGAACTGAGTCTAGAAATAGCTGCAAAGGCCCAATCAAGGTCGACACTGCCAATAAGCTCTGCTCAGGTGTCTTTCTATTAATAGGAACCCTGACTCTCCCAAAATAGTAACTTACTATAAATAGTAAGTGTGCCAATCTGAGTCAAAAAACCTGTGCAAAGGCCAAAACCTGAATCCAGCTGAAGAGTAATGTCTCTAATCACCAAGTAACTGCCACACGAAGCCCTCTATCAATAATTGTTAGCCTACGAGGGTCAAATGATAGGCTAATTCTTACAAACTCTGATGCTCGCAAAATGGGGACATTACACAACCGGATGTCGTTTGGGTTGTGCAATGCTCCCGCGACCTTCCAGAGGATAGTCCTTCACATCTTCGATAAGATGTCTGTGGGAAATTTTAAAGCCTTTTTGGATGACTGGTCGATTTTCAGTAGCGAAGACACTCACTTGGTGGCGCTAAGAGAGTGCATGGAGAGATGTCGAAGGGCCAGGCTTGCCTTAAATCCACGGAAATGCAGATTTATGGTACCACAAGGGAAGTTGTTGGGCCATATCGTTTGTAAAGTTGGACTGTAAACTGACCCGGATAAGGTACGGGTAATTGTAGAAATGGAGTCGCCCATTGATGTGACGGGAGTCAAGTCCTTCTTGGGACACATTGGATACTACTGGAAGTTCATCAAGAACTTTGCCCAACTTTTGTTCCCACTAGACAAACTAACAAGGAAGGGCGAACCGTACATATGGGAATCGGCACAAGGGGAAGCATTCGAGGAACTCAAGAGGAGATTGGTGGCAGCACCCATTCTGGCCTATCCAAACTGGGACCGAGAATTCCACGTACATGTGGATGCCTCAAACTATGCCATTGGGGCTACACTGGCGCAAGAAGGGGGACATGGGTTGGATCATCCCATCTATTTTGCCAGTCGGTTGGTGTCGAAAGTCGAGAAGAACTATAGTACCACCGAGAGGGAAGCCCTCGGAATGGTCTATGCCGTACAGAAATTTCGACACTACTTGCTGGCGACACCCTTCACTTTCTATGTGGATCACCAGGCTTTGATGTACCTGGTAAACAAACCCATCATCCAAGGCAGGATAAGCAGGTGGCTATTGCTCCTTCAGGAGTTCACGTTCACAATAATTGTACGGCCAGGCAAGAGCCATGTCATTGCTGACCAGTTGTCTCGGATTAGGTCCGGAGAGCCGCTGGAGGGGGTGAATGACGACTTTCCAAATGCCCACCTATTCAAGATCACAGTACTGCCACCATGGTATACTGCCATTGGGGAATATCTTTCCACCTTCGTATTCCCCCAAGGTATGCCACTAGGAGAACGAAGAAAACTCGTGTTGAGAAGCCACACATTTCAGTTGATTAATGGATTGTTGTATAAAATGGGACCCGACCAGGTGTTACATCAGTGTATGATGCAGGAAGAGGTGCCAAGCGTTCTGAGGGAGGCACATGAGGGGCCCGCAGGAGGCCATATGGGACCAAACACTACGGCAAGAAAGGTGTTGCTAGCAGGCCTGTGGTGGCCCACATTATATAATGATGCGAGAGAATGGGTAGTAGGTTGTGATACGTGTCAGAGAGCGGGGAAGCCGCTGAAGAGGGATTTCATGCCCCTCAACCCTTCGCATGCTCAAGAACCATTCGAGCACTGGGGGTTGGATTTTATTGGGCCACTCAAGGCCAGCCACGCCAGGAGGTGTCGCTACATTGTGGTAGCCATGGAATATTTAACCAAGTGGGTTGAAGCGCAGGCCCTGTCTAACAACTCGGACATAAGTACAACAAGATTCATCTATGAGCAAATCATTACACGGTATGGGATCCCTATGCAGTTGACCAATGACAGGGGTGGACATTTTGTGAACCACGTTATTAAACTCCTCACTACTGAATTTAAAAATTTTCATTCATTGTCTAGTCGCTATTATCCGCGAGCCAATGGGCAGGCTGAGGCTACCGACAAGATTCTCGTGGGGGTAATTTACAACTCTTGCGGTGTCGAGGGAGAAGACTGGGAAGAAAAATTACCTTCGGTCTTGTGGACCTACCGCACAACCTACAAGGTGACCACCGGCCAGACTCTGTTCCAACTCATGTACGGGCAGGAAGCTGTTGTGCCAGCGGAATTCATGGTACCAAGCCTTCGCATTGCAATCGAGAACAAACTAGGGGACATGGAGAGCCTAAGGGAGAGATTGTATGTCTTGAACAAGTTGGATGAGAAAAGAATGATGGCCCAATGGGCTACGGAGGCAGCCCAACAAAGGAGGAAGCTATGGCACGACAAGCACTTGAAACGAATGAGGTTTGCTCCAAGACAACTAGTACTGAAATATAATGGGCGTAATGAGATTAAACTAGGCAAATTCAAGGTACGATGGTTAGGACCATATAAAGTCCGCGAGGTGGCAGAGAACGGGGCAGTGAAGTTGTGGACACTGGATGGACGAGAGGTTGCAGGCGGCACCAATGGATCGAAATTAAAACTGTATCACGAGCAGAGGCAATCGACCGACCCCAAATCCTCCCGAAGAAATAAAATTACAAAAAAAACGTATGGCAGGCAACCGTACGACCGTAGGGGCCCGTACGGAAAAAAATCTTTTAAAAAAATTTGAAAGTATGGCAGCAAACATACGGAAAAAGGGAAAAAATAATTTTTAAACACCATACGGTGGGAACCGTAAGGAGAGAAAAAAAAAAGGGAAAGAAAACACCCTGCGCCAAACAAAGTTGCAAGCATCAACCGTACGGCAAACACAGAGAAAAGAACCGAAGGAAATCACACCCGCAAGTTGTACGTCGCACACCTGAAGTCGTACGTCGCACACCTGAAGTCGTACGCCATACTCCGTTGTCCGTATGGCTGAAAAGAAAAACGCGACATTTCAGAGGGACGACATTTGTGGCACATGCAGGGAGATTAAAGAGCAATATAAATCAGATTAAAGTAATTAATCTCGGTTCAATGGACACTAACAGGAATAAGGGGGATTGGAGAAAACAGTTGCAACCGTTAGAAGAAAAGTTGCAGGGAGGGAGACGAACCCCTGAATCAAGCAAGGACACAGGAAAGAGAATTTTGCCATTAGGAGTGCGTGTTGCAGGCAGCCTGGGGATGAGCAGCACTCAAAAAGGCACGAAACATCGTCCGAAGACCCAATCGGCAAAGGAGAAGGAAGAGGTAACAGTGGACAACATCGTGTTTGAGGGTCTTAATGGACTGGATTGCAGGAATTGGTGAACGAAGACACCTCATGACGACCCAATAAAGAAAAATCTCTGCCAGGCACAAGTACATTGGGCTGTACAAATGTCAGTTTTTTGTATAAAAGATTTTGAGGTAGTTTTGCGTGCCATGATTGGCACCTATGATAGACACCGCCGCCAGTCCGTATTTGACTACCAGCATTAGCGGATAACTGTTTCCTTCATGGCAAGCGAGTTCAAAAGGGTTTTTGGCATGCCTGGAGTGAAGGGAAAAAAATTGATACTTTGCATAAAATCACTCCAGACGTCCATGCCACCTTGCTACAATTGATGTTGCGGGATAACCTCACACAAGCAGAAAAGGATAGCCTCAAAAGTGCTGGTAAGGGTAG
The DNA here is from genome assembly GCF_030272615.1 of Cryptomeria japonica. Classification (NCBI taxonomy): domain Eukaryota; kingdom Viridiplantae; phylum Streptophyta; class Pinopsida; order Cupressales; family Cupressaceae; genus Cryptomeria; species Cryptomeria japonica. The sequence goes on from NC_081409.1 coordinate 231,890,781, forward strand.
GGGGGTCAAGAAATCATTTTTGGCGAAGGGAGTCTAGAGATGCTTGTTGTCGATGGTGAAGAGTCGCCTTACAGGTGCCAGTCGTGCGTCTGATATAGCTATTGCACAAATTGTCTTAATGAGTGGGCTACGAAATGGAGTGGTGTATGATTGGGCATCATTGCTAGCAGATAGGATGGAGGAATTCATGACCCTCCAGTATAAGAAATTCTACATGCCACATCACGCCATTGGGCTATTTCTTGGTGCAGTCCGCACACAGATTACCCCAGGCTTACAGCCATTGGAGCCACAGGATCGTGTTGCACCTGACCAGTTGCCTATATTTTACTGGTCGCATTTGGATGTCTTGACACATGGCGCTGAAGCACGTTTGGGCAAGAAAAGGAAGAAGCCCGCCATGTCAGAAACAGAGTTAGAGACAGAGGAGTCTGACGCAGATGAGGAGGATGTTGATAGTGGCAGGGAGGAATCCGTCGACACCTCCCAGGTGAGCAGAGGGAGTTTTCGGTTGGCAAGTAGAGGGGGTGACCAGTTGCCGGAGGAGGAGGTAATGGAATCGGTGGGTGTCGAAGGATCCTCACCAGCAAGCACTGCTCCAGCATCGAATCCGGCTAGGGTCCTGTTTACACCAGCACGCCTACCAGAGACTTGCCAGTTGGCAGTGCCACGTTCATTGGGGACAGTCAGTACAGTCACCACCGTGCCAGTACCTGGTTTTGGCCAATCTCGGGTGACGATCGCTATGACACCACCGAGGGCTGAGACCACATCAGGGACCGATTCTATTACTATTGCAGTCCCTATGGTGGACTCCGTAGAGCAGCCGGGTATCTTGGAGGGGGCGGGGGCCTCTATTCAGCAGGATGTGCCGAGTCATATACAGGAGGAAATGGTGGAAACAGGCACATTCCGGGATGACCTCAGTGCCTGGTTGAGCCGCTATTAGCTCACACCCGTGGCACCTGTAGGTGAGGCTGCTCTATCTCCACGTACGGAGATGCATTCTCTGGATATTATTGATCTCGAGTAAGGGGGTTCTCCCAGTAGTAGGGAGCTTCAGAGGGCTACTTCACCCCCCACGGATGTAGTGACGAGTCCTTACAGAGATGAGGGGGTGACGGTTGGAGTACAGCAGGGTTTGGGAGATTTTGAGCAGTTCATTGCCGATATGACTCTAGGGGCTCAGCGGCTTGTGACCTCTGTGAGACTCCAGGAGGATGCCGCTGTGGTCGATCGGATGGAGAGATTGCTGACTTTTGTCCGCACTGGATGCAGAGAAGAGTTTGCGAGGTGTTTTGAGTCTGGCAGGTGGCCTGAGACGGAGAACCTGGGGATGCTAGAGGCTTGGCGCCTCACTGATGGGGTTGGAGAGACCTGGATGCAATCCTTATTGAGGTAGGTGGAGCAGGCCTTCTGAGAAGGCTACTTTGAGCTTCGGAGGACACAACATATGGCATCCACCGCTAAGGCCTTACACATAGTAGCAGTGACGGCTCGGGAGGAGCTGGCTGCCAGGTTTCAGGAGGTTGAGGCTACATTGGCACAGACTCGAGCAACAACGGACATTCTGGTAGCAAATAAGTCTGCCTTGGTTATGCAACTGGAAGAGGAAAGGGCAACCAAGGCGAGGATGGAGACGCAGTTGGAGGAGGAGAGAGCATCCCAAGCTCTGTTAGAGACTCGATTGGTTAGTGCATTGGAGAGCATTGACAGGAAGGAGGAGGAGGTGTTGGAGGCAGCCTATATGGTTAAGACTGCAATTGAGAGGCAGATGGTGCCAAAACGAGATCTGAAGAGGATGACTGAGCAGGTGTACGAGCTGCATGGGCGATTGGCTTCCACCACTACACCACCACCGGCGCCTTCTTCATCAGGGACGCCCTCTGCACCCCCTTAGTTTTTGATTTTGGGTTCTGTTGTAGCAATGTATTCCCCATTTTGTTTGTAAGTCGTCCGGAGATGACCTCCTTTTTTTGGGGGGATGATGTTGGCGGTAATATTGTACGAGAATAGAACCGTAGTTAATTAAGTAGTACTTGTCTTTGTTAGTATGGTAACCGAGGGATGGTAGTTACGGGTGCGACGGTTGCCCCTCGCACCCCTTGGTACCTTTATATACCATGGAAGGTCACTTGTAAACAAACATGATTATGAATGGAATAGTATCTCTTATATTTGCTTGATCTTATCTGATATCTATGGCATTATTGTCTTTCGTTAAGCATTCAATCTATATGTTCTAAACTGTTCACCCAGAGGGTAAACACACTTGATCAACAAGAGAGAACCTATATCCATAGTAGGGCAATTGTCCCCACCTCTCACACCTACTTCTAATCTCCCTTTCATTCCCTAATCTAATAAGGGGGTAGGGTGGTTAGAAACTCTATGAGGAGAAAAATCATGAGACCACCATGAAGAGACAACACAATAATTCTACCAACTATTCCCAACCTATCTCAATTGATGATGAAGACTAGCCACCTTCACTAAGCCAAAGCCCAATCCCAATGATCAATCACTTTGGCCAAGTCTCCTCATCTAATGGGGATCAACCTAATTAAGGCAGCTGACACCTCAACTAGTACCAAAAACCCTACTCACTTCTCAAGCCTATTTCTCCCACACATTTTGCATAAAAATTCAATTGCATTTGCTATTCATAATCTCGTCATATCTAATGTCAACTTACCAACAATCATTCTTTCATTGGCATGGAAATTACGTTGGCTCCTCCCATTCCTTCCTCTTTCACTGTTTCATCTTCCATTTCTAACTTTACAGCTCGAAACCCAAGCCATCTTCTTTGCCCTTCTTCTATCCAACCTATTGCTAACCATCCTATTGGTTTTGAAATTTTGAAACTATAATTTTGAATTAATGCATTTAACATCAAATGGCTAAGCGAACAAATTTGAAAGAGTGGACTGCATTTAATGTAGCAGATCCAATTATGGCACCCAACAAGAATTGCATAAATTGGATAGAAAAGATAGAGTCAGGACATTTTGGTTTGGATATGTAGCATTAGGAGTCTACATGTTCCAAGTTATAGCTATTGTAAATTGATATAAGTCAATGACTAGAGACAATTAATATAAGCGCTGTTCCCCCTTGTTTTCCCTCCTTTGCTTTCATTGTATATTCTGTAGTTGTGTGGCCTTCACTTGCTTTCAATGGTAACCCCAGCCACCATTGCCATCAAACCTAAAACTGCAGGGACTTAAATAGCAATAAAAACTTAAAATAAGAACTTATATTTATGTTCTCAAGTGAAGGCATAAGGCAAATTAATACTTCTGAACTAGATGAGAAATCTTATGTTTTATTTGTCTACTAGAAGAAAAGACCTAAAACAACTAATAAATGCTTGTACTATTCAACTAAATGCAAAGACTAGAAGTTACAAGTAAAACATTGTTGAATTGAAATGAACACAAACAAGAATTATTATGGATTAAACAGAAAACAATTGCATACCAAGATACAAAAAATATTATCATAAAGATTGCAATATAAAGCTTGCAATAATTATTACATTTCACTTAACTCACAAAGCAAAGAACTATATCAACAGCAATTTCAATAACGATTAGGCGTGCTGATTACTATAGTTAGCAGATTATGCGGAATCTGTTTATAAATAAGTGTTGGTTAGCCGAAGGTATTAAGTATGTGGTAGTTAATCAGCTACGTTATGTAATTGTGGTTATTGTCCCTGATGAGTAGCTGTTACTTGGCAGTTCCTGACAGTTGGTAATCTTAACCAACCACGGATTATTTATGTACTCATTTTGAATGCCTCAGGGACCTGTTATTATTGCCATGTTGAAGCAGTCACCGGTTAGGAGGGACCTCAAAGAGATCAGTCCAGACCGGTCAGCAAGAGTAAACACAACGGAAACACAAAGACATGATGGAGGCAATGCAGAACAGATTGAATTATAACATGAAAATTGATTACAACCAACCGGTAACAACCGGGTCACAGAAACTAGCTCACAGACCTGCTAAACATGCTCGAAATACAAAACAGGTTACAACCGGGACCTCAAATCTTAAGGTCTATCTTCTATGCTCAGTCTAACTTCCTCGTTTTATTCCAATGCTCTATTACAATGATTTATATGATCCAAGGGGATCCGGTCGGCCCAAAAAGGGATCAAAACCCGAAGAACAAGACCTAACATGCAAAACCAACAAGGTCGGCCTCCACCAAGAGATTTCTCTGAAAAATCCAAAGGATGAAGTGTGGATCATGGGAAAAGGTCAACCACGCACCAAGGAACATCAAAATCAATGCTCAAGGCTCCGCAAGCTACGGAAGGGATCCGATAGATCACCAATGCAAATAGGTCCAGGCAACCGGTAACAAGAAATTGTCAAGGAAACCGGTAATTATAACTTGTCGAAAAACAATCCAAATGCTCCACAGTTTGGGAATAAGGAAGATGATCAAGTCTTCAAGCCAAAATCCAACTCCACAAGACCCGGTGAGCCAAATCTAGGACACACAGAAAGAAATGTTGAAACTGCAAATAGAAAGCAAAAACAGAAAGGAAATATTTTTGGTTGATGCAAGATTGCTATGAATCGGGGATGCTCCTGCATCACATGTACACATTGCATATTGGAATAAATGATCTATCTTTCTGAAACGACATTGTACTTGGTATTCTATGCTCTGATATTCTATGTTCTTTAGTTACATTTCCTTTTACTCTGTATGTTAAGTAACATTACCCTACCCAAGTAAACAATTACTATTGAAAATAGGAAAGTGCAAATGGCACTTATTTATAAGGTGTACAATACAATGGATGAAAAATAAATTAAAAGCTAACTAGAACTTCTAAGCTAATAATATTTTCTTCATACAAAGCAAGCTTATTACACAATTTTGTTCATAAATAATAAACCCTAAATCAAACAAATTTGAAAATAGATTTCTACTAAGTATAAATATCAACTAAGAATAGACCTTCTAGAAGATCATCTAAAAATAGCTGATCTTTAAATAGACATTAAAAATAGACTTCTTAAAATATGATTATCTCCTCAACAATGGTGACTACTAAAAATAGCATGAACTATATATGACTTGAGCTAAAAATAGACAATCCTAATAGCAGGATCTAGGAGTGATTCTGATGAAACTCTTTTATTTTGACTGGAAGGTCCTGTAAATAAGTCCTAAGACCCTAAATACCTAGTGCTATGAGTCTGATTCCCTTTCTTTCTGTTGATCTTTATAACAAACCCTGGCTGAAAATTGCAAACTTCAATATTCCAAAAACCCTAGAGTGCATAAAAATATTGCTCTCCAAACATACCAATATTATGATACTGATATATTGCTTTTTCTCAATTAAAGCCTGCTGAGACAATGATAAAATCCCAACCAGAATCTGAAAATGATTGCCAAAAAGTTGGATTTGTCATAATAGAAACCCTAGAAGCCCAGAAGAATACAACAGAAGTATGCTTATGATGAACTCCAAACCCTAGATGCTCATTTTTGCTAATGTGGAAACCCTACTTAATAGGTGGAAAACCCTGCAAGAAGTCAATAAGAACCTCTGAAATAGAGAGATTTAACTGAAAACCCTTCTTATCATTCAAATTTGCAGATCCTTGATCAAACACAACTGAAATGGATGATATCTGCACCTTTATATTGAAAATCTGCTGTGATTAGAGACTGAAATCACCGGTATCACATTGAAGACCATTCTACTGTTCATGACTAAACTTGTCAAGGCATGGCAGTTGAAAGACTTTAAGAAAGCACTCTTCAAACATTTTGGGATCATACAAATTTGCAACCACGGAGTTTTTGAATCCAAACAATATGGAGAAATGAAATACATGATGTCACAACCAAAACACAATCCTCTTTGCTGAACTAAATAAGGAATACTGCCATTGATTACTAAAATCAATGAAGACTGCCTGAAAAGTAGAAAATATGTTTCAGTTTGATCCAAAAACTCTCTTCAAATGATTAAGGTTGCTACTGGTATGATGAAAGAAAATTCCATTGATCTGCTACCAAAATGATGACAGCAATGATGAGGACATATCACGGAAGTGCTGTTGCCAAACATGAAAACCTTTTGATCACCTTTGTATAGCTGCTTTTCTGACTTTGCTTTTTATATAAACTTTGAATTTCCTTTGTATGGACGCACTTATTAATAGCAGACCTTTTGTTTCTTGAACAGCCTTGTCTATTCATAGAAGACAACACTCTATTATAAGCTTGTGCAAACTTTAATTGAAACTAAAATTCATTGGCCTTTGTAAATGGCATGCAACTGTTCATATGGATTCATCTTTTTGGTTTGGCAAAAATTGTACTACTTCCTCTAGGCACATACCTCCATATACAGTTGCAAATTTATGTTTGAGAAACGTATTTCCTCTTCATGATGATGTGCATTTACGACATTGCTTGCATTTCTTTGTTTTAGAAACATAGTTTCTATGTCTAGAAGCACAGTCCACCACTATATGGTGCAAGCCTGAATATGTTGTAGCACACATTTTGTCTTTCAAAAATTAATTTCTATATTCAGAAGCACTCACTTGAATATACCTTCGCACTTTTTAATCTTTGTAAGTGTGTTATCTGTACTATGCCACATTTCTAATCATCTGCCTGCAATGTAATTTTGAAACCAAAATTTGTTTACACCTTTAAATGACGCATGCTCATTCACATCACTGCAACTTCCAATTTGAAATTTGTGTTCCACCTTGTATGGTGCACACTCTTCAACATGACTTGCAAAAATATTGCTTAACCTAAAACTATCTGCTCCTTTGGTATGGCAAATGCTTTACCATACTACTGCAACTTCCAAGTCTGTCCTGTGCCTTATGTGGCACACGTCCATCAACTGCCTGAAATATTTTAAACTCAAACTTTCCAGTTCCACCTCATAATGGTGCACACCCATACATGAGCCTGCATATTTTTCATGCCTTGTTAATTTTTCTGTCACTTCTTCTTTAATTGACAGCACATGTCCATCAACTGCCTGAAATATTTTAAACTAAAACTTTCCCTTTCCACCTCATAATGGTGCACACCCATGCATAAGCCTGCATATTTTTCATGCATTTGTAATTTTTTTCTCATTTTTTAATTGATTGACCTCTGTTATTTGCCAAGACAGATTTCTATTATTGATCCTACAAGGATTCAGACAAGAAACAACAAAAATGACATAGACAAACAAGACAAAGTTTAAAACATGACTCATGCTTGAGGAAACAACAGACACAACATGAAAAAAATTCATATAGGTACAACAAAGTGATTCCCAAAGCAACCACAATATAACAAAATGATAATTAATTAAAACTTTTCTAAGATTATTTTACAACTCTCAATATACAACAGTTCATTCCACCAGGAAACTTGCACATAACAGTAAAACACAAGACAACAAATCAGGCTATGTAAGGACATGCATATCTACCAAGAAAAAATATATGATATGTGAAAACATCATGCAAAATGACTTAAGAGTTGTTAAAACTTAAAAAAATATTGTTCCGACTTGCTGTCACTTTTGATTCTTATATAGGTTTCTTTTTCCCCTTGTTTCTTTTAACATATACTATAACTACTCCTCTGCTTCTTATCTGATCTCTCAATTGAATGGATTCAATCTCATGTTTTTTGGTTTTTTTTCTTATTCACACTGACACCTTAGAGCTGAGAAAACGGATACATCCTCTAGTAGCTTAAAATCAGCATAAGGAAAATTAGCGGTCTCCACCTAGTTCCTTTGAACAGAAATTCAGTTGATTAGCAGTTTCCAAAAGGTAAGTATCTTGGCAAGGAACTTCTACTTAATTATCAGAGTGAACAGGTAGCTTTATGGTCATCCCTATTCTAGTACATACCATTTCTGCCATGCCTAATCAAGCCTGCATTTATGTTCATCAAAGCTGAGATGACTAGTCATTACTCTCCAACATATAAACATGAAGCTCAAACAGACAACGAAGCTGTCAATAAAAATAAAAGACAAAGAAACACCCACATTAAGTCACTCTCTTCAATATTGTTAGTTTAGTTATCTTTTCTAAAACAAGAAAAACAAGGAAAAAATTTGTTTGACCCCAACTATCCTGCATGTCCTACTCAATCTAAGGAAGCTGTTAAAGCTAAATACTTTATCTTAAGACTTTTTATTTATCTTTAATATTCTTAGTAAGACTTTTATCATTAACACTAGATTACCTGGTCCAGCAGCATTGAGTGCAGAAGCTGGAGATCTTCTTCTGACAGCACCCCAGCTGGTATAATATGTAATTTTGGAGCCTTGTAAGGATACCCAGGCAAGCATCTGTATTAAAAGTAAAATGTAGCATTACAAGAAGATGGCAACCACAAGGTGTGACATTTCACAAAAATGTGTTTCAGACAACTATAGGCAAATCCTGATTGATTAAGTTAGCAGATGATTGAGAGCACTTTTCAATTAAACTGTGTAAGTTTATTTTGCATGGATGCAATTATCCAAAAGCACTCCCAATCATCTTCATGGACTGTCAAAAAATCATGACTACGATAAGGTAGCAGACGCAAATGATTTGATGCTTACAAAATTACATAAATAAGAGAATAACTTGTACACATTCAATTATCATTCATATGCATCTCAGGAATCATAAATATTTCCATTTTGCATACCTTACTAATAGGTCTACAGAAATATTTAAGTCATTCAATCCATTGTCCATGGAATAGGGCCTGCAAGAATTGGAAGCAATTTTTCCAAGGCAAACACAAAAAATCAAGGAATATAAAGACATGCTAAAATATAGAAAAATAAGATGTGGAAAGGAAAATTAATTACAATCAAAGTGCGGCCTCACAGATAGAACACTGTTGTTCCAGTGTCCACTTAACATCTACCAATCAGACTTTACAACAAAAGTTGAGATAATTTATACCTGATAGTTATAGAGAGTTGAGGAGAAGGATTCTCAGATATGAGTTTAAAGTCATCTTGAAAGATCGCAGTTCTGATCAAAGCAGGAAATAGGAACTTCAGTATGACGAAATGAAAACAAAATCAATTAATGGGGACTCCCATATATTTTTATATGAAACTGAAACTAATTGATTTGGAAACTACAATTTGAAATCCAATAAATAGTATCTATTCAACGGAAAACATTAATTTTGTGGAATCAAATTTGCAGTTTGTAACTCATTGAGAGTGATTCTTTACCAAAACTGATTGGTTGATGAGAAAAATCTCAATGCATAATTATATTCTAGGGAATCAGACATATTGGTATGACAGAATGAATATATAAATATGAAGAATGCATACAAAATTACATTTCACTCACCAGCCCTGGCCAATTACACATGCATATTCAAGTGTCATTTTTGGAGGAAGTTCACAGATTTTGCACATAATATTTTAAAAAAATTCTCTGTTCCACGGTGATACTGGGACAAGGATGGGAGGAAATGCAAGAATGTGATGTCCCCTATAAAAGTTTCCTTTCTTGACAGATTAATGAATTGATAAATTGAAGAGAATTGTTTCAGAACAGCCCAATTATGAAAATTGATTTACTACAGACAAATAAGGTCTGAGAATAAATATATATTGTGTGTAAGAATGAATTTATATATATATGATGTCTTAAATCTCTTTACCAATAAATCGCTATCTCAGAAATATATATTCAGTTACATGGAATACGCCCAGTCCAAGTATCTGTAAGCACACTGTGATCTTAATCTGCATACACGATTTTGTTATCCATGGCTCGTGATTCTGATTTTCTGCACACTTGGGCTTGGACAGAATTTCAATTCCATAAGCTGGCAATCAAAGTCTGAACTATATCTTTCTTATTCTTCAGTATCGATTTTGGTAGCCTTTCTGATTCTTCCTTCCTCCTTTGCAAATAGAATTGAAGCGTGTTTTATATATGTACATGCCTCTTTGGAGAGGCGTGAGAACCCCTCACTCAATCATGCCTCTTTTCCTTTAAAAGACGTATGTTATGAATTGTTTGTTTGTAACAATAATGTTTAGTTACTAGCACAATCTTAATCAAAATCACACCATTCCATATGTAGCCTTAAGTCATCAAGAAGTCGGTTTAGTATTATAACGCCTTATGATTAGTGTTTTACTGAATTTGTTTTAACAGCAAGGATTAGTGTGATCGGGTCTTCTTCTGCTACCCTGTTAACTATTGAATACAAACCATATTAGTGTGCAATTTTGTCTCTTATGTTGTCCTCATTTTTGTTTTCAAAAATGAAGGACCACTACGGTGAAATTTTTATGAAAAAATTGAAATTTTTACTCTGTGGCATGCTTCCCGAGGCAGAATTTCGACTAATCCTTGGACTGGCTTGATCCTCAGTCCATTCTCGAACTACGTTTCGAATTTCGTCCAATTCTGGGTTCGTTTGCTATGCCTTTCCTTCAATTTCGGGTTTTAAAACTCAGACTGCAGGGGGAGAATTTTCTTCAAACTGCAAGTTTTAATGATATTCATTGTTATGGTCTTTGTAGGGGAATTTTTGATCAATTACATGTGCACTTTTATTTTAAATATGTCACTTGTAATTTATTTTAAGTTTCCCCTTTAATGTTTTTATCTTTTTATTGTTTTTTGTTCATTTTTAGTTAAAATAGGGATTTTTTGGCTCAACTGCAAGTAAACTTGCAGTTTGTTCAAAAAACCCCTACTTTAATGGTTTTTACATGTAGTAGGGATTTTAAATCCCCATTACATATGTGCAAGTGTTTTTAACTTGTTGTAGGGATTTTATTTCCCTTTTACAAGTATTTTTAAACTTGCAGTTTGCTCCAAAAAACCCGATTTTGCCTTGCAAATGCATTTTTGACAATTTTAAACTTGTCATTTGTCCAAAAAAACCCAATTTTGGCTTCATGAGTAAAAAAGTGAAAAATTAAACTTGCTGTTTGTCTTAAAAAACCCGATTTTGGCATGAAAGTGGGAAAAGTGAAAATAAAACTTGTTATTTTCTCTCTAAAACCCGATTTGCCTCATTTTGGACAAATCGAACTTGTCATGTGTCTCCCAAAACCCGATTTGCATGAAAAATTGATTTGTTGAAGATTTCAAAGCAATTTTTTGTGGAGATTTTTTATGGAGGAAAGGCGTTTTTACTTCTATCCTATTTTCATGCAATCATCAACATCTTTCATGCCAAATGGAGGTTATATTGACTGGTTTTTGGAGCTAAATCAGCAAAAACGTGGTTCTTTAAACCCACATTTTGGGCGCTTTTTTACTTCATAAATTTGCACACTCCTAAATCATTTTGTCCTTTCCTACTAAGGCATGGAGGGTGAGAGGTTTTTCGCACCATATGATGATGCCGTTGGAGTTTATTATGGTGGCCACGTGATTTCCTTTGGCCACGTTTTCTCCCTTTGGCAGCGTTTTCAATCATTTGGATCATTGCTTCTTCTTCTACCTTAGGCGTTTTGCTCTAATGCACACTCTCATTGGCATTTTGGTCCTCCAAGTTTAAGATTGCTGCTATATTTGGGGCATTTTTACAAAAAACGTGATAAGGGTTTGATTTTCCGGATTGCTCCTTTTCACCGGTTTTGCTTCTTCATTTCAAGAATTGTTGCATTATTGGAGAAGCATTTTGCATTTTTAAGAAAGGTATGTTCTCCTTCTTTTCTTGTCTTCATTTTATTATTTTCTTGTTTTCTTTATTTTTCGTTATTAGTTACATTTTTTGGCATGTGATGTTCTTCCCCAAAAAATTTGGTTTTTGTGAAAGAAATCTTCCCCTTGATATGCAATTGTTGAATTGCATTGTTCTTCTCAAAATTCCTTCTTAACTTGTTTTCGGGATTTTTAATCTCGATTACAAGTTCGCTGGAAATTCTTGTTCTTCCCCTACGGTTAAGGAATTTAATCATTTTTTGTTAAAATTCCAAGCTTGAAAAGTGTGAAATACCCCTCCCTTGCAAATTCGGGTTTTAAAAACCGGAGTACATGTTGAAGAGTTCTTCCCATTTTCATAAAAATGACTTTCCCGAATATTCCCGTTTCTATTCATTCACGCTCCCCATATCCGTACTTTCCATTTCCATCATTTCCCGCAAGTCAGAATCTCGTTTTTCGTCCATTTCTCCATTTTCGAATTTACAAGTGTACTTGTATTCGGGTTTTAAAACCCCGATTGCATGTATGTCCTTTCCAACTTGTATACTTGCGAAAATTTTCCCAAGATCCGAAATTGGTCAAAGTCAAGATTTTCCCATTTCTCCATATCTCCCCTCTTCCTCTCACAAAACCGTAAAATTTAGAGATCAAAGTTTTACCCATTTAAAGAAGGAAGAATGATATTTGCAGCTGATTATGATGTTGCCTTAACTCTTTTAAGTCTTCATCACAGCATTCCAGGTTCACAATCAATGTCAAATTTGCCGGCATCGCCAACTCCAAAGAAAATGAAATACAAATATGACAAATACCAGAATGAGGTTGCACCTTCCCAGGTTTCTTCTCCTTTGGATCGCATCAGGGACACGGAAATAGGGCACGTTGATATGGCAGAATTCATCAACAGGGTAGAAGATCCACAGGATAACAACTTGCAGCAGTTGTTGGACAGCCATATCCATCATGCATATTCTTTCCCAGTGGCTGCCCTAGAACCTGAGTTCGTTCTTGCATGCGCCCATCATTTTGACAAAGAGTTAAGGGTCATTAAAAATGATGATGGTGAAGCTATAATTCGTCTTGATGCGGATACAATCGAGAAGGTCTTCAAAATACCTCCTGCACCTGTTTATATGGAAATCACCAAAGAAAGTGCAGCAGAGTATTATGTGAAAAGGGAAAAAGATTGCAAGCGACACATCAATAGGTGGATCCAAGAGCCACGTCCTTCCTTCTCAAGTTGGGCAAAATTGTACCGTTGTGATTTCAAGTGGGAGGTAGGAGACACCATCACTCTTCTCAGCAGGATGATGGGCCTTGAGCACTCTAATGTCTTTGAGCCATGGATGTATCAATTCATTATGTTCATACGGCAGTTGCATCACATTTCATGGGGTGAAATCATCAGCGATGCTTTGTGTGAACAACTTGCAGCAGTTCCTACCACTATGACCTTCTTCATGAATTCTTATTTGGTATATTTAGCAGCGTCACTTAGACACTTTCCAGGTCTTTCTACTAAGGGTGATCGCTCGCTTATACCAGTTTGGGAATATTATAACCAGTTGCCATTGAAACCTAGCAGACTGCATTTCAGAAGAGTCCAAGATGCATTCTTCGGATATTTCATGTGTCAGTTTGACGTGGATCTCAGAAACAAAAGAGTATCAGATGAGGCATGGGTCAAAGTGTCTGAGTATGGGTGTTTATTCCTACAATTTCCCACCTTCACCTATATGAGGATTGGATGCTATGATGGACAGCCATACATGCTTCCAAGATACCCAACCGATAAGATAATTCTTATGGAGTTGGGAGGACAGATCATGGCTGTTCATACTTTTCAGTCTGCTAGACACAAGGTTGGAATGGGGATCTCTAGCACAAACCCATTGAAAATTGGTCGATACTCCCTTGTCACATCTGTGAAGGCTAAGGCCATGGAGGCTGAATTGCAGGAAATCAAGCTTAAGAGGTTCAAACATAGAGCTGATTTTGATTATAGAGGTATGAAGGAGAAGATCAAGAAATCCTTTGTGCATGTTCGTCGCATTGAAGACATCTGGGTAGATCTCCGCACGGAAGCCGAAGTTCTGAAGATGGATTACTGCAGGCTCACTGTTGAGCAAATTGTTGACTTGAACTTGGCGGATATCCCACAAGGGATGATCGATGACGGGCATATACTTGATCCTGAATACATTTCACGAAGGGTTGAGGAAGCTCCACTTCCTTTGATCCAATGGTCACACAAGGAGTGCGTCTCCATCCTTGACAGATTTCAGCCTATCTTGGCCAACACTAACGCATGGCTGAAAAGTAATGCTATTAGACTTATCAAAATCAAGGTTGGTAAAGAAGATGATTCTATAGGGCCTCTTGGACGAAAGTCTGAGATTCAGATTGATAACAAAGAGGGTGCTTCATCTTCAGGCACAAGGATCAAATTACGAGTTAGTCGTGCAGTACTGCTTCCTCCTGAGGAGACGACTACTTGTGGGAAGGAGAAATCACGGTTCCATGTTCGGGTGATCGATCTGGATAATCCAGAAGAGGGGCAGCAATCTAACGATGCACCTAAGTCTCCAGTTTCAGACTCGCCTCACGAGGTCATTCCTCCAGTTTCCATTGAGACGCCTCTTTCTCCTCCCGATTTGCTCATAGATGAGTCTCCTCAAAATGCAGTTCCCATTTCAGCATACGAGCCTTCTCCTGATCAACAACGAGAAAGTGTGTTGAAAGTTCCTGAAGATAATCCCACTTGCATTCAGTTATCAGAAATTGATACTTCCACTTCTGGTTTTGAAGAATTCACGAGGCAATCTTCATGTCCATTGGTAACTGAGCAAACCGTGGTCGCTATTCAAACAGATATTCCTCCCAGGGTAACCACGGTAATTCAAACAGAAACTGCTTCTCCTTTGCCTACGGCTGCTACTGGAAGTAAGTTGATGACTTTGCCTCCATGGCTTAGTTCTTTCACCCCGAAAAGAAAGAAGCAAGAGATCTCACCTGATGCCTTTGACTACCAGCAACTCAAACAGTCCAGATCCAAAGTTGCTAAGAAGGCGAAGACTATCTCTAAGGTAACTGTTGATAGCAACAAGATGAAAGTAGCTGAAATTGTGGAACCTATTGCAGATAAACCACTTGATGAAATGTCAACTGCTGATTATAAGGTTACAAGGGTAGAATTGGGCAAGCAAACACATGAGGTCATTAAACATGATGCTCAGTTTTCTGTTGCTTCACTAGTGCAAAGGTGTGACGATCTTCTTGCAAAGAAAGACAAGCTAGAAGAAGAAAACCGACAGCTCATGGCAGCCATTCATAAAATCACAAAACCTGCTGCTGAAGGGAGTAACTCCATAGGTTCTTTTGGTTCCCAAGAATCGATTCGTGGAGTGGAAAGGGCTGCTCAGAAAGTACAAGCACTGGATTCCTGGGTTGATCAGCTTCATGATCAATGTATACAAGTGGTAAAAGACATTTTTCAAATAATGTCTAAGTTGGAAACCATTGAGGAGAAACTAGATCAGACTTCTAACACTTTCAAAAAGAATCTAGAAAGTGTTGAGAAAAGTCTGGCAATCTGGCGTACCATGCCCCAACAACAGCTGAGTATTTTGGAGGAGCACGCCATCATCTCTTCCAGGGTCATGTACTTGGAATTTGAGGAACTCATGGAAAACAAAACCCTTGTTCTTAAATCCCTCATTGAGGAGATCAGTGATGCAAGGAGATTCCGGGATGAAGTCTATCGAGGTATTGTCTCACATTGCGAAAGGGCCTCTTGCAATATAGTAAGTCAGGATGGAGAGCTAATTCCAAAAGAAGAGGTTCTTGCTGATTTACAAATGAGGATTCATAATGAATGGAGGAGCGAACAATTCTCGGCAGCTTCAATTCAAGCATTGATGAAACACCAAGCCTTTTTGCACGAGATCCAGTCTATCCTGGATAAAGACAATTCTACGCTCCTCCGCTGTCACGACACTATTGTGAAGACTATGGTTGTTGCTAAGAACACCCATGAACCAAATCCCGAGGAACTACAAGCAAGCATCCGGAAATTTCAAAGATTCGTGTCTTCACAAAATGCAACTTAAGTGTTTTTCAACACTTAGTTGAATTTTCCCTCTTTTGTAATCTTTAGTTGTAATTTTGTTTTGACAAGTTACATGTAAAAGTAATTTTTGTAAAATGCAAGTTACACATTACTTGCACTTTTGTAATTACATGTAAGGCAACTACAAGTTGTGTCCGATTAGGACTGTAGTTGGAATAAGTCTTAGTTAGTTAGAGTAACTCTTAGTTAATTAATGAAGTCTCAGTTATTTATTGAATGAGTCTTGGTGGTTGAGAGAATCTCTCAAGTTAGTTAGGATCCTCCCACCTTTTTCTCAAGGCTCCTCCTCTATAAATACTTGAGAGGTCCATTGTAAATATATCTTTTTGAAAGCAAGCAAAAACTCTGCCAAATTTACAGCAAGAAGTCTTTGAGCTTATGTATGTGGATTGAAAGTTTTTGAAGAATAATAAAGAAAGATTACTCAAGTTTTGAGTCTTTGAGCTACATGTTTGAGTTTGAATCTTTTATTTCTTCTATGCCAAGTGTTTCTAAAGGAGCTTAGTCCAATCTAATTTGAAGTCTTTGAGCTGCAAGTAGAGAAGATTAATTAAAATAGGAAACTCTCTTGAAGGAGCAACAAGTCTTTGAGCTTGCGTCCATTCTTGAGAAAAATTATTGTTTGATAAGAAATAGTAGCAAGTCTTTGAGCTTGCATTAGTTCTTGTCTTTGTGTTAAAAGAATAAATTATTCCAGTCTTTGAGTTGTTGTCTTTTATTCATTGTAAAATTTAGTATAGCAAAGGGTAGATAGGACTTCCAATAGTCAAGTCTTTGAGTTTGATATTGCTATCCCGTCCCGAAGGAAGTGACGGAAGTCTTTGCGCTTTCAGGAAACTTCATTTCCTTTCTCTTATTTCACTTTAAAGTGGTTACTGCTGTTATTCAATCGCTATCCTTTTCTGTGAAGAGAAAAGGATATTGTCTTTCTTGAAAAAAGAAGAAAGATTGTTGTCCCATCCCATTTTACTTTCCAAGTTGTAGTTAGATAGGGGGAGCCTTCCCTTAATTAGGAGAGTTTTTACTCGTGTGCTGTGGTTGAAACCACAATTTTGTATATTTCCTCAAGTGTACAAAATTTTCAACCAACATCTTAGAGACTTCCAAAATTGTTTGGCCGAAAGTATGGGGATATCATAGTCTCCCCCTCTTGAATATGCTTGTCCTCAAGCAATTTCCATCCCCCTTGTATCTTCTTCTTGGATGAACCTACACATAAGTTAGAAATTTCTATACAATCATGCAATTATGTAAATCTAAGAAATGATGGATTAGAAAGATTACTACTTAGTAGTTATAGCATATATTGTTGTGATGGTGAAAAATGGGATCGGGTAAACTAGGACCTAATCCCACTTTCATCCATACATTGGAATACGAAAGAGCCTAAGGAAGTGATTCACTTTGACTAACTCTTGCGAAAGAGAGTCAAGGAATACTCTTAGGGTTTTTATTCCTTTGCTGATATGAAAGGGAAATGAGTCAAATGTAAGATGCAAACAAACTAAGCTAGTGAAAGTATGAGAGCAATAAGATAGCAGCAAATAATAGACAAATACAAAACTGAAACTGAGAAATAGAATACAAGGCTGAAAAGGGAATTCTGATGTGCACCTGTCACTGAAATTTGAGCCTGATTGAGCTGGACGAGGGCATTGGGTGCTTTGGTCCCTATTGCTGAACTGAGCCAGAAACTGAAAGTCTACAACTTGAAGCCCTCCATATCAAAACTACCAACTTTTGCACCTGAATGAGGAGGACCAAGGTGTTGAGCGCTCTAGTCCTGGGACCAAGGCACTGGGCACTCCAATCCCAAAGGTCCGGGTCCTATTTCTAGATCAGCACCTATTGACTGAGACTTCTTGGAAACTTGCAGCTCCAACGGAAACATGTAACTGTACCTGCAAGCTGGAAAATGGTGTGTTTGTGGCTATATAGGGTTTTCCCTTAGTCAAACCACTTGTTTTGGTGATTTCCACCTACACAAATAGCCAATAAAGTATTGAAAAGTGTGTGTGCCCTAGAATCTCATTTGCTTGTAAGATCCTAATGAGCTAAAATGCAAAACTAGAGTTCTACCCTATGTTTGGAGTAAAAACCCTAAATGAACATAATGTAAATGCTTCAAATCACAAATGCAATATTGATCTAAAGCAATAATGTAAATCTGAAAATGAATGATATGTAAATCTGAAAACTCACATAGAGATATGAAAATAACATGAAACCATACTGTTGTGCGTTGCACACGCTCCCTGTCGCCGAGAGGGTCCCCTTTCCTTTTGAGGGCCTTTTCCGTCTTCGCCCTGTTGAGTTCCGCGCAGAGTGTCTCGCGTCCTTTCGAGCGAGCCCGCATCAGTCCGTGAGATGGTGATGTTGAACAAAGGAGCCTGTGATTCCATGAGGTCAGTTGAGCCCTCGGGCACGAATTCCAAGAGATGACCTTAGCTTGTAAAATCACCTTAGATAGGCGTGTGATGATAGAGGTTGGCGAAATCCGCCAAATAAAGGATAAAGCATCTGAAGGTCGCATGAGGACCCAAAGACGTTGATTTTCGCATAAGAAAATGAGAGAGATTACATGATGTTTTTAGGGGTTTGCAGGATTTGTATGAATGTTGATTTTCACCAGCTGAAAAAGTGAAAAGTTGGCAAAATGCCTCAAAGGGCCGAAATTCGGACCTTTAAGCCAAAATGTTAGAAAAAGTGAAAAGTTGGCAAAATGCCTCAAAGGGCCAAAATTCGGACCTTTAAGCCAAAATGTTAGAAAAGGTGAGAAGTTGGCAAAATGCCCCAAAGGTCCGAAATTCTCAAGAAGCACTTAAATTGCGAAATTTTCAAAACACCTGAAATCGCCAAAGTTGACAAAGGGTGTAAAAGGTCCGAACTTTGTAAAAATCCCAAAAGCACCGAAAATCGCGTGAAGAGGTAAAATGCGTGGAAAATGAAAACTTGGCAAAAAGGCTAAAAGTGTCGAAGTTCGCACTTTCTGCTAAAAACGCGAGAAGTCCAAAATTGACAAAGGCCACCAAAGGTCCGAAAATTGACAAACTACGCCCAATCGCAGAAATCGCGATTTGGGCGAAAATCGCAGAAATCGCGATTTGGGCAAAAATTGCGATTTCTTCAAAAGTTTAAAATTAGCAAAAGGGGCCAAAGTGCCGCACTTTGCAAACGCACTAAAAGCTCCGAAATTCGCCATACAAGGGTGAAGTGCATGGAAGGGAAAAGTTTAAAAAACCTCTTCAAATTGCCAAGGGCGCATTCTGAAGAGAGGTGCGTGGAAAGTGAAGCTCGCAAAACCCTCCAAAGCACTTTGCAAACGCACTAAAAGCTCCGAAATTCGCCATACAAGGGTGAAGTGCGTGGAAGGGAAAAGTTTAAAAAACCTCTTCAAATTGCCAAAGGCGCATTCTGAAGAGAGGTGCGTGGAAAGTGAAGCTCGCAAAACCCTCCAAAGCTCTTAAATTCGCACAGGAAGGGATAAACGTCAAAATCCAAAGTTTGCAAACTGCCTTAAGAACCCGAAGTTAGGGTAAGGTGCGTAAAAGGTGAAATTTGCAAACTCCTCCCAATAGCCGAAAATCGCGATTTCTTCAGAAGTTCGGAAGGGAAGCTCGAAAAACCCGAAGTTTGCATTGAAGGAGAAGATCGCGTTTTTTTCACAAACCCTCGAAATCGGCAAAACTCCCGAAAATCATGACCTAGATGGATAAGTGAAGAGTGTTTGGAGTTTGCAAAGACTCCCCAGATCGTGCGGTAAAATTTGAAAACCCCCTCCATCTGCTATAGTTCGCATAAGGTAAAATCGCCCAAGTTTGAAGCCGTAAAGTGAAAACGCACAAGATAAAATCACGCTGAAATAAATCGCCAAAGTCGCCAAGGTAATCAAATTGCTAAGTCTGAATGAAAAATTGCAAGTTCTTTTCAAACCATTGGCGTGAAAATTTGAATAGGAAGTTAACCGTTAAAATTCAAAAAATTGCAAAACTCTTCCATTCAAATTTGCAAGTTGTGCGGATTCGCGTCATTCATTTTCGCCAGGTAAGTGTACTTCACCTCTCTCGATCGTTTGAAATATTTGCAAATTGGATAGATGTGTGTGCCAAAAAATTGATTAAAATGATTAAGTCTTGAAAAACGCATCTTTTTTCGTTTGTAAGGCGTCATGCAAGGCAACTGAAAACAGAGTCTCGGAATTAACCAAAAAATGCATTTTCAGACTTAGGAAAATTTCTCAAGTTTTGTTCATTTTGAAATTAATGCCTAAGTATAAATCCGCAATCAAAAAGCTTCATAAATATTTATGTTTAAATCAATAAAGCTTTTAGCTAGCGATATCATGTAGTTCTTTCAATTCGGTTTTTGAATTGATCCTTGTATGCTGGCATATTCTTTATCTAACCCGCTTTACTTCCCCTATATCGCCTCGTAATCCGTGTCCGCCTGTGCAGGATAAATGCCTAAATCGGCGGTAGAATCATCAAAGATGCCTGCTACAGCCAAGACATCGCAAGCATCCAAATCAAATATCCCTCGCAAAGTCGAAAGGATGAAGTATCAATATCAAAGAGGGGGACTGAGGGAGTCAAAAGTTCAGAGTGTCCGAGACAATGTCAGTGATACTGACTTGGGCCATATTGACATCCAAGATTTCAAGAACCGAGTGTTCTCCCCTAACGCCTATGGCAGGCCTAGGCAAATGATGGAAAGTGGCATCACCCAAGCGGCGGGATTTCCTCCAACAGTTCAAAACTATGAGTTAGTAGTAGAGGCGGCCCGGCATTACCAGCCAAGTTCTAGATTGGTTCTCCTCGAGGACATGGTCCTCGCTAACTTCACTCCCGAGGCCATTGGCGACGCATTTGACATTCCCTTCCCAAACAACCCTATAGCAACAACTATTGACAAAGCACAAGGGGTGTATGATATGAATCCCGCCAGGTGCAGAACACTAATGAATGAAGAGTGGTACAAGGAGAGAAGACCTCCAAGCGTCAAGATTGGAAAAGAAACCCCTAGAAGCGACTTTCACAACGAGCATGGGGACATGGTCACATTGCTCAGCAGGATTATGGGACTTCCCCAATCCAACTACTTTGAAGAGTGGATGTTTTACTTCACAAAACAGGTCTTCGCTGGGAAATCCAAGTTTGACTGGGCCCAGATCATAAGCGACAACATCCACACTCAGCTGATCGAACTTGAGACAAAGAAGTACTTCACTATGACCTCCTATTTGGTCTATATATTCGCCAGGAACCAGCCACTGCCCGATTTAATAATGAAAGGTGAAATTGGGAATGGACCTGATCAGGTAAAAGTATATAATTGTTACCCACAACTACACTATCAGGATATCACTCAAAGAGAAAAGAACAGCCCGGCCTATGCGGTTGGTCAATATGAGCACATCAATGACGCCTTCACAATGCGCCTGGTCAGGCTAATGCAGGGAGGATTACACATAAGGCTCTCAGAGCAAGCTACTATTCTAGTACAAAGATATGGTACCTGGTTCATCCAGTTCCCAAGGTTCTCCTACATCCGGATAGCTGGCTTTGATGGTGCCCCTCTCCGACTTCCACGGTACCCAACTGACAAGATAGTTCTTATGGAGGTCGCAAGGCAGTCACGTCCAGCAGGCAGCTTACTCAGGGACAAGAAGCAAGCTGGATTTGCATTCCCCATGATTATAGGCAACTAGGATGTCCATCAAAAGAGCCCATCCTACGCGGAAGAATCCTTTGCAGAGCTAGCCTCTTATGGCCTACAGGAGCATTTTCCAAGGAAATGCTTCGATCATGACAATCTGGCAAAGAGAGCCTATGGCAAGCGATACAGAGCAAAAGAATCAGTTGAAGATTATTGGAAAAACCGCTCTGATGACTATGAGGTCCATAGGCACGAATATTCAAGGCTGAGTGTGCAGCAGATGCGACTCTTCGAATACCGCCGAGTCCCAGATCAACTCACAGATTCAAGGAATTGTCTGCAAGTCCGGGAATTTGAGGCAGTAAGGCATCTTCTACCAGGTGTTGATTGGTCGCAGGACCCGATCACTGATTTTGAGGCAGTCATGGCAGCCCCAGGAAGATATACAGACCAATGGTTGCATCAACAGATTGAGTGACTAATTCATGAAGGAGTCCAGTTCACTTACCACTTAATGGGTAGCCTTGATTCTTAGTCCTCCGAAGATGAAGGAACTTCCAATGCACCTAAGGAAGAGATTGAAAAGCCTGAGAAAAGGAAGAAGGCTAAGGCCAGCAGAGGAACTCGGACATCCAAAAGAACAAGAAGGGAAAAGACCCCCATTAGGAGACCAGAGGTCACTTCATCGTCAAAGGACCCTAGTTCGTCCGATGATGTAGTAGAACTAGATTATATACCTGCTCCGCCTTCCCAGAGTGATATTGATGCATTTGGGGTTGCTAATCCTCCTGCACCCGACATGCTGGAATCCGAGCTAAGGGTCGTCGAATCAGCCGAACCGGGTAACCAAATAGAGGAAGGAGAAATTTCATCCATTCAAGGGATTGAATTGCATGAACCCACCCAACAAAGCCGCCATGAATAAGAGAGTAATTGATTCTTTTATATGTAAAAATATATACATCTATAAATCTATGGAATGAACCTTCCAGCTATTCCATTCTCTGCAGCAATATTTCATCTCTGTTCTGATTTTCTCTTCATTCTTTGTTCTCTGATTTTCAATTGGTATCAGAGCCTGCAATTTGTGCCTGTATGCCCAATTGGAGAAATTTTCTGCCAGAGTATGTGAGGGTACATATTTGCTGCTGTGTGGAATTGAGGTGGAAGCATCGACTGGCTGGAACGTGGCTGCATCCAAAAGACATCAGAGACCTGCAATTGGTTAAGCTGCAGTGCAGAAGGAAAGAAAATATTTTTTCTCTGCTTTGAATCTGTAGTCAAACACTTTCTGATCAGGATTGAGTGCGTCAAAGTTGAAGAGGTAAAGAAGCCAAAGTTGATGTATAAGAGATAAAAATCCTTATCACTATTTAATCTCCATGTTTTGTATGTGCCCAATTTGAAAGTTGGCATTCAAAGTTTATATCTGTAAATCTGCTGCTGTTGAAATCCTGCTACTGTGCAACATTCAAAGGTATTTTGTTGTCTTTCATCATAAAAGTATTTGAAAATGGATGTACCTCAAGGAAAATATAATGGTCATAATTTTCACACATGGAAGGTGAAAATGCAAATGCAAATGATGAATAAAACTTTATGGGATATAGTTAATGGCACTGAAGTAGTACCTACAGATGTTAACAAGAAAATTAATTGGGAAAATAGAGATGAGAAAGCCAAGTCCATTATTGGTCTTGCTCTTTCAGATTCAGAATTACATCATGTTGATTTAGAAAAATCATCTAAAGAAATCTGGGATGAATTAAATAAGTTGTTTGGAGCAAAGCAACAAATACAAAGTTCTCTTTGAAGCTGCAATTATTTAGATTCAAGATGTCTGATAATATTACTATGTCTAACCACATAAGCAATCTGATATCTCTCATCAAACAACTAGAAGAAGTTGGTGTTGTGGTTGATATAGAAGATGCTAAAGCTATTTTGTTGAATGGTTTGCCTTCAAAATATAACAATGTTATATTTCCTCTTAGTCAGATGTCGTCACAGACTTTAGAAGATGTGATTTCAATGTTCTTAGTTGAAGAAAAGAGTGCAGTTAAAGGAGATTCAAGAAAAGATGCTCAGCTTGAAGTTGCATTATACTCAAAGAAAAGGATAGTAAAGAGAATGTCAAGTAAGAATGAGATTGAATGTTACTACTGCAAGAAATTAGGTCATACTGCAATTAATTGTTAAATTTGTGCAAATGACCTTTTCAAAGGCTATGTAAAAGTATCAGTAAATATAGCTGTTGCTGGGGAACCACCAGATGTTAGTGATGATGACATCATTGAAGATGAAGAACTTACCCTATTTTGAAGAGGCCAATGCTTTGAAGATAGGAAAGGATGCAGTAGAGACTAGATCGATGCTGAAATAGTCTGAGGTGCTAACGGATCAGAGAAACTATACCTCATTGAGGTTATGAGACATACATGTGAGGATTGGTGTCCAATAGTTCAGGGCAGACCCGAAAATCTGGAAGTTCAGCATCAGACCTTTACGAGGGTGATGAGACACTTCATGTGCAAAAGGTGTCCAATGATGTTGGGAACTTGGATGATAGCTGCACGACTATACCGGCAATTGGGAGCAACTTGAAGAAGTCTTATTGGTCCAAGAATTATTTTCAAAGAATAGCTTCTACATAATATACTGTTTTGTTTTATGTTGCTAGTTAGTTTAAGCCCTGGTTTGTAACTGTAATATCAAAAATCACACCTTGTACAATTGAGCGCAACAAATGGCACCTTCCTCCACATCATTGGAGGTTGTGTGTTGTCATTTTTGTCTTCTTATCCACCAGGATCACTTTGTCAGCTCCAGATTGGAATATTACCAACTCTGTCGACTTGTCATCCTTAGGACCCTAGCACGGCGCGGAGACATCCATGCGGCGTGCTAGCATCCCGCGAATTTGACAGTCCGCAAGTGGCTGTTTGAGCGTTACACCTACACCTAAAAGGAATCGTAACGCCCCTACTGTGCCCTCTGACGTCGGTTTTCCTTCCAGAGCCTATATCTCTCCCATTTGGAGGCATTTTGGGGGATTCTTGACATTCTTGATCATTTTCTTGCAAAGTGAAGCTTTTGGGTGATTTTCTTGAGCAATATTCGTAAGTTTTCTATTCAATTCCCATCATTATTGTCACCTTTGGAGAGCTCTTGGAATTCAACTCCATTTGTCCGAGTGATCTTTATCCCTTTTTATTTCAATATCTATAGTTTCTATCTAGTTTGCCAATTGCTTATCTATTTTGTTTCCATCCTTGTCATTTTATCTTTCTATCGTTGCTACTATCTGGGTTGTCTATGGCGGTGGAAACATCAAAACGGGGGTCTGACTGAGGCAGACTCCAAAACACAACCCCCAACATTTTCCTTTCTCGTTTGTGTGCAGGTTTGTAGTGGTGAGAAAGTTATCATCTTGCGGGAGGCTTCAATCGTGGACTGGTTGTGAGTTTCCCTTACTCTTTTTACTTAGTGCTAGCATTTTATCTTCTGTGCCACTAGATTAGTTTTGTCATTTTTTGGGCTTATTCAATAATATAGTTGCGTCTGTGACTTTTTGTAACGTCTCTGTACCTCGTCCGTACAAGACGACAGCGCGCCGCGTTGGTGTCCCAGATTTGCATGCTCCTCTTTGAGACAAAGGCTTAGCAAAGTCGTCTGGGAGCCTCATTTGCAATCTGTTAGTTTAGTTTCACATTTTTCATCCCCTGGCTCACCCTTAGCGCCAATTTAAGTGAGGTAGCAGCGGATAGGTTTGTTCTCTAGGATTTATCATCTTAGAGGTAACAAATTTCCTCCTCTATAGTAATATGTAGAGATATGTTAGAAGTCAATCACAATCCTATTATTTCTTAAGGGGGAGTGTTAGAATAAGTCATAACAGTTGCTGCGTATGTGGCAAAAGAAGTGCAAATATGTGTAAGAGTCCTAGTTACATCTTCAGTTAACTGTCAATCAATAATAGTTTGTTGTCTATATAATTTACAGGTTTATAGGAAAGTAGTTGTGTCTTTTATATGTATAAATATATACATCTGTGATACCGGTTCTTGCCTAAACTGGCTGGGTCTTGGTCCTAGTCCGTGCCCGGTCCTAGTCCCAACCTGGTTCGCCCTGGGTCCCACCCGGGTCCTGCCCAGGCGGCTGGGTTCCCTGTGGGTCCTGTACGCAGGACCCACAGGGAACCCAGCCACCTGGGCAGGACCCGGGTGGGACCCAGGGCGAACCCAAGAGGACCCGAGTGAACCCAAGAGGACCCGGGTGAACCCAAGAGGACCCGGGTGAACCCAAGCCCGTGGGTTCCCAAAAACGAGGCCCACGGGTTAGAAAGCAATTAAAAACAATTAAAAAACAATTTTTTTAATCTTATTTTTACATCTAAACCCTAATCCGCCCCTCTATGATGCATTTCATGCATCAAAACATGCATTCAACCTATTCTACTTGCATTTTTGAAGATTTTTTCTCTACAATCAGGGTTCTTAGTTTTTGTATTTTTCTTCGAAGGTGACAACTACGAAGGTGTGAGACATGCATCAAAGGCATAGGAATCACTGGAGAAGAAAGATTTAGCCATTAAAGGTAAGTGAATCTAAATTTTTTTCAAGTTTTCAAGAATTTTTCCAAGTTTTTTTCAAATTTTTAAATTTTTTTTAAAGTTTTTTAAAGTTTTTTTAATTGTTTTTAAATAAGTCTTGTATATTTTTTTACACTTTGTATGCATAGTATGGGGTTATAATACCGAAATTTTAATAATTTTTTTCAATAATGTTGTGCGTTCTCTTTTCATTTTAGGTGCATTATTCATATAATCATACATAATGGCTGGAACTGGAAGTGCAAGTGCAAGCTCTAGTTCAGTTGCAAATGTCCGAACTGAAAATACCCCCTTTAAAATTGATCAAGATTTACCACTTTGGCATTATACAACAATGATCAAGCCAGGGTCTGGTGGTGGGGGTTTTGTTTGGCAATGCAACCATTGTGGCACTGAGTATACCAGCTCATACTTTCGAGTGAAAGGCCACCTTTGTTTCATCCCTGGGCGTGGAATAAAATTTTGTAAGGGATCAGATGGCAAGGGGCTCTCAAAAGCTCTAGTTTTGGGATATATTAGAGAACAAGAGGATGCTGAAAGGAGAAGCAGCAAAGCAAAGACTGATCATCCTCTTGTCCATCCAAGCTCAATGTCTAAGAGGCCTTCTAGTAGCATTGGCTCCACAAGACCAACTGGTTCACATCCTTTCATGCAAAACCCACCAGTTGATGCAGTAGAGAATCAGAATGTTGTGGCTTCACGGAAAAGAGGCCCATTGGATTTTGCCTTCAAAAATGAACTGAGAGAGATTGCAGATTCCAAAATTGGACGTTGCCTTTATGGCAATGGGCTTCCTTTCAACCTTGTTAGATCACCTTACTTTCGGGACATGGTGCATACTCTTTGCAATACACCTTCTGATTATGTTTGTCCAGGGTATGAAAAGGTGAGAACCACCTTATTGGCAAAGGAGAAAGCATCCGTAGAGTCACAGTTGAAGGTCATCAAAGATACATGGCAGGAAACAAGTGTGACCATTGTTTCTGATGGATGGAAAGATTGTAAAAATAGGCCATTGATCAATGTTATAGCAGTGTGTCCTAAAGGGGCAATGTTTTTGAAAGCAGTGGATTGTGAGGGGCAAGTGAAAGATGCAAGTTTCATTGCCAATATCTTGATAGAATGCATTGACATGGTGGGGCCTCAAAATGTTGTCCAAGTTGTAACTGACAATGCTAAAAATTGTAGGGCAGCAGGGACTATAGTGGAGGCTACATATGGTCACATCTTTTGGACAGCATGTGCAGTACACTCACTCAATTTAATCATGCAAAAGTTTGGCACACAAATTGATTGGGTGAAAAAACTTTATGCGGAGGGCGAGGAGATTCAAATATTTGTGACTAATCATCATATGTCACAAGCCATTTTCAGGACCTTCTCCAAGTTGGAGTTGTTGAAGGTAATTTATAATTACTAATTTTAAATTTTATTTTTTAATTTTTTAGTTTTAAATTTGTATTTTTTATAGACTTGCATTTGATATATGTTGTGTATTTTGTTATGTCATGTTAGGTTGCTGAAACACGATTTGCATCTCACACGCTCGTCTTAAGACGACTTCTGAAGGTGCGAGACGCCTTGAGTTCTATGGTCATCAACAATTTGTGGAGTGTATGGAAGCAGTCCCACACAGAAAGAGCTCTAAAAGTAAGAGCATTGATCCTTAGTGAGAAATGGTGGGATGATGTGGAATATGTTTTGAATTTCACTGAGCCCATCATGAGCATGATCAGGTATGCTGATACTGATCGCCCATGTTTGGGCGAGATTTATGATGGCATGGATTGCATGGTGGAAAAAATAAAAGAAGTAATAAATAGAAAAGAAAATGACCCAACGGAAACATTTTTCAAAGTTGTGCAGAAAATTGTTGTTGACCGTTGGAACAAGATGACCACCCCCTTACATCTCTTAGCATTTGCTTTGACGCCAAAATTTTATAGTGCAGAGATGCTTGCAACACCAAGGAGGGTGCCACCATATAGAGATGCAGAGGTTGCTTCGGTCTATAGGGCTGCCTTTAAAAAGATATATCAAGATGAGGAGACAAGAAATATTGTCATGAGGGAGTTTGGCCAATTTGTATCTGCAAAAAATCATGATGTTGTAGCTCTTAATGCTAGATATGGGATGGATGCTGATGAGTGGTGGTATGTACATGGTCAAGGCTCCATTTACTTGCAGCCTCTTGCAATTAAACTTAACTCCCAAGTATGTATCTTTTTATTTTTTATTTTTATAGTTTTCCAATTCCATTTGATGCTATCATATTTTTATTTTATAATTTTAATTTATAAATTTCTAATTATGTTTTAACTTTTAACAGGTTGCAAGTTCTTCTTCAGCTGAGCGGAATTGGAGTACATACTCCTTCATCCACTCAGTCAAACATAATCGTTTGGGTGCAAAGAAAGCTAAGGATTTGGTCTACGTACACTCCAACCTTCGTTTGTTGTCACATAAGGACCCTGAAAATAGTGAGGGTGTAACAAGGAATTGGGATCTAGCCCCTGAGTGTGCTGATTTAGATGCTACAGTTGCACAACTTTGCCAAGTCTCTATAGACGAGGCGGTTATGGAATTTGAGAGAGACATAGCTAGTGGGAGTGGCATTCCATTTGATATTGGTTCAATTGATGCTGAATTTGAACCACTTGATGACCGTGGGCTTGGGTTGGATGCTTCAGATGAAGATGAATATGGAATTTAAATCCCATAGATGGCTTGTAATTTGAATGTTTAACTTTATACTTTATTGTGTCATGACATTTTCACATTTTGAAACTTGAAACTTGAATATTATCTTTTTTGCAAATTATGAATATGATATTACATTTATGATTTATGATATATCAATATCAGAATATTTATTGGCATTGGCAATTATGGATTTATGATTTATGATTTATCTGTTATCATTTATGTATCATTGTATGGGAAAGTTACATTGTATGTTTCATATTTGTATGTTTGAACTGTGAACATATATAATTTTGATGTTTGAAGTTTGAACATATATATATATATATTAAAAAAAATTTAAAAATATATATATATGTACAGATGAACCCGTACCCGTACCCACAAAAAAAAAAAATTTGCCGAATCCGCGAATCCGTACCCGAATCCGAACCTGAATCCGTACCCGAATCCGAACCTGAATCCGAACCGGAACCAGTAACTTAGATATGCATCTATAAATCTATGGAATGAGTCTTCCAGTTGTTCTGTTCTCTGCAGCAATATTTCATCCCTGTTCTAATTTTCTCTTCATTCTTTGTTCTCTGATTTTAATTATAAAAAGAGCTTCTCATCACAATCTGAAGAGATTTTACCTTATATACCGTCCGTTTGTTAAAACACTACCAAATTTTAACATGACAAAACCGGAAACCGAATTCAACCTTGGTAGTGTTTTTTGCAACCTCTTCTCCAATAATAACATCGTTTCAGAGTGATGCTTTTGCTTTGTAGATGCCCTAACTTTGTTCTAAAAGTCTACATGTTACAATATATAGTAAAATTTTTAAGTGATCTACTTTGAGTATTGAAGGTCGCTATCCTTTTAACATTCTGTGGAATCAGTTTAAATTGAAGGTAGCCCGAATCCATCCAAGTCCTGTCAATTGTTTATCTTGAAAGATTAGTTTGACACAAACGGAAAAATTTTGGTCAAATCAAACTTAACTTGATAGAATTCAGCACCGAAATTTCAAGACTGGCTACTTTAATGGATTCGTGTTTAGCGATTAGCTTTCAGCTTATGTGTCAGCTGTACCAAAATGTCAAGCGAATTGACTGCACAGATGGAGTTGTGTTTAGGGACTAGTGCATTGATTAAATATCACATACACTGAAATGTGAAGTGCTTAGCTATTTACATGAACTTGTGTTTAGGGATTTGTTTGCATATTACATCTCAACTGTGCAAAATGTCAAGAGAGCAGCTACTTAAATGGATTTGTATTTAGGGATGAGTTTGCAGTTTACATCTAATCGAAACCGAAATATCAAAGAAATGGCTACTTACATGGATCTGTGTTTAGGGATTAGCTTCCAGCTAATATATCAGTTGCACCAAAATGTCAGGATAGCAGGCTCCATACGAGGATCTGGATCTAGGAATTCATTCGCAGCTTAAATCACAGTTGCACCAAAATCTTATGAAACTAGAGAGTTGGCTATTTACATGGATTTGAGTTTGGGGATGTGTTTGCATCTTACATCTCAGCTTACCTAAATGTTGAGAGAGTGGCTACTTACATCTCAGCTGCACCTAAATTTTGAGAGAGCGGCTATTTTCTTAATATTTTTTTTATTAGCGAACGTTAAGTTTTCGCATCCATGAACTCTAACAAAGAAAAAAAGTGTTAAATTTTTTCATCAACATTTCCAATCTCACAGGTTTTTTCCAACAGCTCGTATAATTCTTCTTACTTTTGTAATTAAAGTCGAATATGTTTGGCTTTAATTTCTTTAGAGCCTCTCACTGTATTTTATTATTTATTTAGCTGAGGATTCACTAAGCACTCCCTCTGTGTACTTTTCATCAGCCGAAATAACATCCAAAATTAATCAAATTAAACTACCCTAACATAACAGTATGCAGGACTAAAAAGTTGTCCATTTCATACTTTAACAGCTACGTACTTTTTGTCAGTCCAATTCACTTGTGGACATTAAAATGTATAACATAACATTAAAAAAATGGCGGGAACAACAAATTAAATTCGTAAACTTACAATTCTTAGGGTTTTAGTGTTTTCTAGTGACGGATAACACAGCGCATGAAATTTCTGTCAATTAACAGGAAAACAAAACGAGAAAAAACAAAGAAGTGAAATTACAGCGCAGTAATCTCTTCTGCAAGCAGATCGGTGTCTTCTTCAGCAACATGATCTTTGACGGGAATTCGGCCTTTGTTTTTGCTGCTACTGTGCTTTTTCCGTCTGCTGCCTTTGCCCATAGAATGTAACCTTACTTCTTCTTGTTATCGTTCTTCTGGATTGTTGTTACCTTATGATTACAAAGAATTTTCAGATATCTTGGATCTGAAATGTCCTCCTACATTACATTCAAGGAATGTAGCTTCATCATCTATGATCTTCCAAATTTAAAGAATTTATTTGACTATCCAAGGAATTTAATTAAAAAAATCCTTCGCGTGAGCGAAATGATAAAACAAGGAATTTTGTAATTCGTAGAGCGATTATATTTAGATATTTTACGACTGGGGTACAAGAATTAAGTGATAGGACATGTATTTGATGGTGAACACTAAGGTTATTTTTTTTTTTATATTAGTGTTTGTGTTCATTACGTTCCTTTTTATCAAGTATAATTAGTTATGAAATTATATAAGCAAAATCTGATATTGTTAATGATAAATGTAAAGATATTTTGATATAATTTTTAAATAATAGAAAAACAATTACAAATGTTTTTTTCTTTGGAAAGCTTAAATATTTTATAAAGTATATCTCAATTTGTCACTTAACTTTTATATTAATTAAACAATTCTAATGGATAAAGTGTTATATGTTCTAAAAGTTTTGTTTAGGAAATGATAATAATATGTTAGTCTTTGTGATTTGACATTAATGTTAAGATATAAAAATTGAGATTTTGGATATGATGATTTGGACAATATTTAACCATTCTTCTCATGAAATGACGGTTAAATGTATAACAAGTTTCACTATAAATATTGTGTAAATAAGAACTCTTTTCTTAAATTTCATCAATTGTGAACTAATGCAAATTAGTGGCATGTAGACAAGATGATGGGTAGAAGTTTGTAGACATTTTTATCACTTTGGGATAGATGGTCAATCCTCAACAATGAACAATGAACATGAACTAACCTAAACCAAATTCATAGTTCTAACTTCTATCATTAATTATAAACTAAGTTGGATTATATGTGACATTTTTTTTTTAAATTGATGAATAATAAAAAAAGGTATTGTCTCTAGTTTGGAATAATGAGTGATTTTATGATAAATTGTATGATCAAAATGGTTTAGTGGTATTGTAAAAAGAGAAAAAATGATTATGTTGTGATATTATGAGCAAAATATTGCATTGTACTCTTTCACATTTTTTAGAAATGGAATTTTGAGTGAAATATTGATCTATCGGGTAGCAATATCCTTGTCAGAGTGGTCATTAGCCTTGCATGTTATAAAATCAAGTGATAAAACTGAGCTACTAAGAAAATATGTCTTGTGAAAAGGTTGAGAAGCTCTCGTATCTTGCATGTTGGGTGTGACTTACAAGATGATGTATATATATTTACTTCCCTTAAACAATGAATGCTAAGTTGTTGATTCGACCTGTGTACCCCTTTAGGGAGTGAGTGGCTAGTTGTCAATTAAGCCTCATTGCCTTCCTCAACAAGTGAGCACTAGGCTAGATCAAGCCAACCTCAATGCCTTATTTGTGAAGGAAGTGTTTGGCTTGTAAAACCTAGCGTTTTTAAGTTGTTATGAGGATGGAGTGGTTTAGGTTTGTAGTAATGTAGATCGATGTTGTGTGGGGATGGTTCTAGTTGTTATGTTGATTTCAACTCTTGAAGTTAACAAAGGTTTACTTTGTGAAGATGTTGTGTTGCTCTCAACTCTTGTGGTAATTGAAGATTATCAAGCATGCTTATTTAATTGTTTTATTTCCCTTATCCCCTCTACTAGCTTAATATAAGCCATGTGATTCAATATATATGAATTATTTTTTAATTCAAAAATAGTAGTGAACTAATTTATTTTGTTTATATTTTATTGATTAATTGATCATTTATTTTCTTAACTTCACTTGTTTTATTGAATTGTTCATTTGATTTAATCACATTGAATTTTGGGAAGACTATTTCTTATTGTTGTTCCATTAGTCTTGATTGAATCTATTTTTCAATCGCCTAATTTGAAACTTCATTGATGATGATTTTCATACTACTTGAAGCTATTGGTTTTTGTGTTGTAATGTGCATATTTGTGACCCCTATAGTTAAAAGACTTCCCTAGTACATTGTATAGGGAAGTAGATATCCAAAGGAATTGTATTTTGTGAGGAAAAAGACGACGATGGATATTTATATGGGTAAGTCGTGTTCCATTCCCCTTTATATATTGAGAGCATATGTTGGTTGCTAATTACTTCACTCTTGAAGGGTATTGAGACTATTCAAAGCTCTTATTCTTAATAGCATAAGAGGTATCACTCCTCTTGTAAGCTATTGAAAGAGACTAATTCTTACCCTTCAAAAACAAGAGGTGATCTTTTATTAGTTCTTTGGAGAAGTACTATAGACATATTTAAGTGAATTGGTTGATGGTTTCATGAATGGTTGTTGAGGGGGTAGACCCTATCATCTTGATTTACTTGAAAGGTTGCTAATGTGGATCTTATGATGTGAATCTTGTGATGGATAATTAAGTATTGGTAGACGATCGCAAACACTAAGATTATATTTATATTAATGTATGTGTTCATTAGATTTCTTTATCTTATAATTATTTATAAAATTACAAAAGTAAAATGTGTTAGTGTATATGACTGTTGCATAAATAATTGTTAAATAATAGAAAAAATTGAAAAACTAATATATATACACATATAAGTATGAATGCATGCATGCATACATGCAAATTGTGAATGTGGTAGAAGGAGGACGGACTGAAAGGGGATAATACGGTCAAGCTTCGAGAGGATATGACGATGTTTGATATGATGGAGAAGGTTGTTCTTATGAGTTTTGGAAGGAAGTTTTGTTGTGGTAAAATTGAAGCATGGGTAAGAGTGACATAGTCAATGAGCTCAGATCTGAATTTCCTCACAAAAGTGTTTTTTTGTTTTTGAATTCCAAAGTGAAGATGAGATCGATAACAGGTTGTGGACTCTGGATGGCTCAACAATGTTCATTAAAAAATTGGTGGTGAATTTCAATCCTAGGGCAATTAATCTAAACCTACATGGATTCACTAGTATAATCTATTGTTAGAATTCTACATAGTGAAATGGCTGAAAGATATGGGAGATAGTCTTGCAAAAATGGTGGAGATTGATGAGAGATATAAAACATCAAATTAGTTTTCATACGCAAGGATCAGAGTCACTCATATTAAACCATTTCAATTGAAATTTACATTGACACTCTGTTTGAGGAATGGACTCAACCTACCACAGTTGAGGAAGTGAAATTTTATTGCCTGTGTCACAAGAGCAGGAAGCACTGTTAGAAAAGTTGCCCCAATAATTGAACTCCAAGAATTCCTAGGAATGAGTGAATGCCAAGGAATGTAGAGGCATGTCGAAATGTGGGAGCGGCCTGGGAAGATAATCTAAATAGAGGAGAGGAGATAACAGAAAAGAAGACAAATGTGCTAGATCTCAATCGGCGAGAAACTGACAAATCTCATTCCTCTGAACCAGTCATTTGTTACACCTCGACTTTTTGCTTGCTTTAATAATACAATAATCTGATGGAGACTGTTGATTAATTATCTTGCGATTGTTTGATTATGGATAAATGTGTTTGAAATTAGATGTTATTTCTACTTGAATGAAATTGAAATAGAAATGGTGATGAATATTATGTTGCGCGTGTTTCAGTTATAGTTTTATGGACTAACTTATTGACAACAATTTGAGTGCCAATGAGTGTAGGAACTTGACGAAGATGAGAACATGCTTGAAGTAAATGTGTCGTAGCTGCCCGACAATGATTGCGAGAGAAACAATGCTTTTGCATGGACAAACTTAAGTTGTATTGAAGTTTAACTGTAAGGAGAACCGATGGTATTTTTAAATGTCCAAAATAGGGCCAAAATAGAAGATATGATGGGCAATTTTGGCATTATAAACAAAGGCAATAACTGCCAAAACGCACACAACAATTAGAAGTAAACCAAAACAACATCTAAGGGTATTGTTTTTGTATTCTTAGCAGTTTCAATTGGTGCATTTACCAACAAAGATCTCAAAAGTTACAATCAGATATTTGGGTGTCGCTTGAGACAACAGATTAGGTCTTCAATCACCCTCAGCCTGGGCATTATCACAGGGTGTCGCTTGAGACAACAGATTGGGTCTTCAATCACCCTCAGCCTGGGCATTATCACAAGAATTTTGAGCATTGATATCTCTGAATTTTATAATACGTATATCTTACCTGTGAATTCTTGTAATATGGTATGGAAATTGAAGATTATGTGGTGTTTATCAAATGATTTCCAAAACTTATATTTGTACGTATGTACGTATGTATGTATATGTGTGATGGGGAAGTTTAAACAATTGTCAGACTACTGAAATAAGCTACCACAAACTCACCAAATCAAACAAAACATCCAAATCACCAAGTAAAGTAAACTGAAAACAGTAAACCATCATAGCTATGCCATTATGTCCTATCAACTTTTGATCTTGTTGCTGTGATGTTTGCTTTAAGATTGCCCTAGTGTTTGCTTTAAGATGACAAAAGCTAAATGGCTATGTGGTATGAGAGATGCAATCAAACTAAAATGAAGATAGTGAGGATAATGCAACGCAATAATGGATGAATGGTATGACAAGCTGCTACAATGATACTAAGCTAAGCTAAAGGCACGCTTTTGAAAATGATAGAATGTTGATATGCTTGATTGCTTGATTGCTCTAAAGTGACTAGCTTCAAATGTTGGAAAGAGGCTTCCTTTTATAGATTTTGCAAGACCAAAATCCAAGGTGGCAAAGATCAATAGTTGAGAATGAATGTTGACAAAATGAATGGTTGAGAAGAATTGGTTGAGATGTGAGAGAGCAAGGGGGAAGATGTTCCTCCTACAATGACAAGGTGGAGGACAAGGTGGAAAGAGAAGCCACGTGCCATCAGGCTCACCTTGACCAGGAATGAAGACTCCTAGGATGTAGGATAGTTGTCAAGAGAATATAGGTTTCCCAAGACATGAAGGAGTCAACAATCTAGGGAGGTTGCAGAAGATTTAGGCTTCTTAGGACAAGTGGACAATGAGTCACCTTGACTAGGTTGATGTGGACAAAAGTGCCACCTAGGATGTAAGGATGTGAGAGAGAATATAGGAAGTAGAAGGAAACATTAGCCTCCTCATCTTGTTGAGTAGGGATGATGTTGAGGATAATTGAAGAATTAAATATTAAAAATATTAAATTTGTTTAGCCACTTGGTGATGAGATGGCATGATGACATGGAAGAGGAAATGATGTGGATTTAAAATTGAAGACTTAGGTTAAATGATTAATTAAATAATTCGAGATTATTTAATCAAGATGGACTTTACAAGAAATGATGAATTTTAATTAAATAATTGATTGAGAGGAATAAGATAAGTCAATCGAATAAATAAATTATTCAATGTATTTATTGATAGAAGAATGAAGCCATTAGATAAATAATAAATATTTATTTAATTATCTCTAGTCATTTATAGGTGTACATTTTGCCCCTCTTTGTTTCAAAGAAAAATAAATCAACTATTGGTTTGCCCTGACAGTGTGATATTGATGGTATGCTCCCTTAGGAGGTCGATCAGCGAAATTTTTCAAAATGGGGTGTAGCGAGCGATCTCATGAATGAGAAAAATTTTGAAGAAGAAATTGACAAAAATTAGGATTCCATGTTGTGGAAGGTTGCCCCGACATTACATGGTCATTACGCCTCAGATTAGGTTAAAATGGGCTACATATAGCAAGGTTTGGGCCCACTTCCAACTTATTTGCACACGTGGAGCTTTGGGAGTGAATTGTAGAGAAGAGTGATTGGAGCAAAGTGTTGTCAGCAGTCATGGTGATCCCATACCATAGACACCAATTCGAGTTCGTCCGCAGATTCCAGAGATCGGTTGATTATGGTCCCCGGTATGTACACATGTACCCTCTTTGTACTTTGTGCATTTAATAAAAATTTAGGTCAAAATTTTGAATTTTGTTAGGCACTAGATTTGCTTTTTTTATTTTTGTATTTCTTTTTGTGCTTTTGTTGATTCTTTTATCACTTCCGTTAATTATTCTAACGCATTCAATATTTCAGTGCATATGATAGATATTTTAACGCTTATGTGCTTTGTTTTACCACATTTATTATTTTCGCACATCTATTAAATCATTTAACGCACTTGCATTGTCTTTTAGTACTTTTTCTTTGTTAGCACATATGTTAAATGATATAACGCATATGGTAAGTTTTTTAGAGCATATATTGGTTTAGTGCTTTTATGCTTTGTTTTAGAGCTTTTATGAAATTATTTAGCGAACTTTTTATTTTTAGTGATTGCAAGATAGTTGCATGGTATGGATAGTTTAGATAGATAAGTTGACGCAATGATTAATGGCATCCAACTGATAGGTGCTCAACGAGATCGATCTAATCTCCGAAGAGATGATAGGATGGGTAATTGTGTAGTAGATAAGTTGATTAGGATAGATGCAACAAGAGTTGATGGTTGACGTTTGTAGCGTTGATTGATTGTTATGAGGCTTTAGATATTCTAATGTCTCAGGAGTTATTCCCGAAGATGATGCGCTTGAGGCTCGAGCTAGATGATGCAAGGAAAACCTGCATAGAGGCATGTAGATTGACCTATCTCTTGTATGTATGCATGATATCAGGACAAACAAGGAACTACTAACAACGCTTGTAGAGAGGTGGCGCAGTGACCACAACACTTTTCATTTGCGCACTGGGGAGATGAATACAACTTTAGAGGATACATATAGGATTCTGAGGATTTTGATTACAGGTGAGCTTGTCTAGTATGATCACCATGAGATGGGTGGGACGGTGGCGCTACAAAGGGTTTTTGATGATGATGATGATATTGAGGGCTTAGAGGTCAGATGGGATGACATGATTCAGTATTATGCAGCCTTACCATCAGTGTTAGTAGGTTTGATAGGTGGGTTCATATGTCCAGATAGGAGACCATGTGGTCTATCAGTTGGGTGGATATACATTTTGGAGCAGATGGTGATAGAGTACTCATTTTGCATGGGGAGTTTATATGCTACCCCGTTTATACCATGACTTGCATTTGGTTGTGTACGATGGTGCAGCCAGTTTATCAGCCGACATGACATTGCTTCATATTTGGGCATGGGAGCACATCGCTATGACTTGACCAGTATACGATCAAGTGAGGGGTGTGGGACAACCATACATATGCATATCGTGGAGTAGTTTCCCAGCCTAGATTGGGGAAGTTAGAGTTTTGGAGATACACACTAGACACCATTGATTCAATGACAATGTGGAGACCATATGTTGGGTGTAAGCCTTGGATAGATGATCCAAGAGAGCTTCCTTATGTTTACCAGGCCTTGACTAGACGCACCATGTATGTTATTAAGAGATAGTTGGTTGCTTGGGTGTATAGATAGTTTGGACGGATCCAAGGGATGCCACATGATATAGCCTTGTATGCTTAGACTTACAAGGATAGGTTAGACTGGGTTCCATCTATTTCGTGTGAGATTGCACAAGAAGAGTTTATGGCTCTACCATATCACGTGTAGGATTTGCAACCACATTTATCTAATCCTAGGATGATAGTTGATTTTGCATAGTATTTTGTAGAGCATCCCTTCCCTAGATTGACATATTTGAGTGAGGCACCATCAAGTTTTGATGATGAGGATGACCAAGGCAGACCATAGAGGGGGAGGAGACAAAGGATAGCCAAAGAAGGAGGCAATGAGGGAGGTGGTGATGAGGGTGGAGGAGATGATGGGAGAGGTGCTAAAGGAGGAGGGGTTAGAAGCAGGGTTGCAAGAAGAGTGATAGTAGGCGGGGTACTGATGAGAGGAGGTAGAGGTGGAGGTAGGGTGCAAGTGAGAGGAGGTAGGGACGGAGGTGGCAGCAGAGATTAACAGCCTTTGGAGGGAGTGTTACCTAGCATTAAGACAATTTATTTTGATGTACTATTTTGGACTAGAGATTTTGATATTGATATCATTGTATACTTTGACATTTTATATTATTATGAGTCTCTTTGTTCTTTTACATTTTTGCTTTGTTTCTTTTTCAATTTGAATCTAGGGTTTATTCTTCCCTAAATTTGGGCCCGTGGCCACAAATTTCTTTTTGGTGCCCTGTAATCATTGCTGGATATGCCATGATTTCAATTTCATGGCCTTGAATCATACCACAACATTTTTTTCATTATGACGTGGTTCAAGTCCATGAACCCGAACCATTTTATTTTATCATTTTACCCTTGGCTTTTATGGTATGTCATGTGGTGAGGGTTTATTGGTCAGCACCACACAACTCAACATCACTATTGTATTGTATGGTGTGGATCAATGGATCCTCACCATGGTCATTTCTTACTTCGCATTGCCTTTAGACAGTGTCGTTTGGGCCAACAGACCCGAACTACTGAACTACACTATCGTTTGGTGTAGTCACGTCTGTTGACCCGAACTACACCGAAGTTCTACACTATTTTGTTTGGTGTGTTCGAGTCTTTCAACCCAAACTCCACTTAAGTTTACCATTATGATGTGCAGTTGTAGTCAAGTCCATAGACCTGAATTACATCATCTTTCATTCTCAATGGTGTAGTTCGGGCCTATGGACTCAAACTACATTATAATGTGTAGTTTTTCTTAGACTTGCATCCAATCAAGCATGGTGTAGATCGAGTCCATAGACCCAAAATACACCTTGAATCACATCTTGTCCTTCCTAGAAGTAAATCGGGCCTATGGACCCTATTTACATATTTTGCATTCCTTTCCACTTTGAGACGTAAATTGGATCTATAGACCTGACTCGCATCTAAACCAGTGAATATGCCTAAAATCGCCAATGTGCAGATCGGGTCTATATGCCCGATTTACACCCAATACTTAGAATTTTTCTAAGTTTCAAATTGTTCCAATGTTGAAGATTTATCAGTATAAAATATATTTTTCCACTAATTCTAGAGGGCCCTTTTGAACCCTAAAGTAGTTCAAGCTATTTTCAAATGTCAAGGCGGTTTCCAGGAAAAAAAATAATGAAGTTCAAAAAACAAGATCCTCACCCGATTTTTACACCATATGCAGTGGTATTGAATATCACAAATATCAAAGACACAGAGATAGGCCATGTGGATATTGATGAGTTTCTAAGGCAGGTTGAGAACCCTCCACACTACTATCTAATGGAACCCACCATTAATAGTAGTATTCATTAAGTTATGAATTTCCCTATGTTAGTTCAAAATCTAGAGTTTGTGCCTGCAATGGCAAATCACTTTGATCCTAGGATTTGAAGTGTGAAGGATGCAAATGGTAAGAAAGTGATCATTTTGAATGAGGATTTCTTTGTCTCCTTATTCAAGTGTCCATGTATAGGGCAATATGCAGACATAGACATAAAATTTGTTGAGGCATATTATAAGAAGCACTCAGAGAAATGCAGAAGGAATATCAATGATAATTGGTTGAAGACTCTTATGCCTACAATTTCCAAACGGCCTAAGACCTTTCCTTGACGTGAATTCAAGGAGGAAGTGAATGATTCGATTACTCTTCTTAGTAGAGTAAAAGGGCTTCCCACTTCCAATACGTTTATGAGTGGATGCATTAGTACATTCATATAATCAGAAACAACAAGAACCAGAAGAAGGGGAGTGTGAGGATGAACCTATTGATGTGGACCAACTTGAGGAGGAACAACAACATCAAGAAGAGCAAGAAAAAGAAGAGTTTGATGAAGAAGGTTTACCAGAGATTTCCAGTGGCATTGAACCTAGCGCGACATAGAAGGTCATGTTCCATAGGTATCAAGTCCTATTTCAGTTTCTCCTTCTTCTTAGGTTCATATTTATGAATCTATACCATTTGGGTCCACTATTTCATATGTGCCAGATATCCCTAGTGTGACCATGTTGGATAACATTGCTACTAGGATATGTTGTTGTCATTGATGTCAACATATTCTTATGTTCTGGTGATTGTAGAGTTGATTTGATTTTTTCAGTTGGTATGTTGCAGATGTGCTCGTGCAAATTTGTGATTTATGTAATGAAGTATCTCTAGTTGATTCAGTGTTGATTCCATGATGATATTGAAAGATCCCTAATGGATCCCCTTGCTGATCTGTTGTAGTTTTTAAATTAATAAGCTATATTTTCCTGTGTTTCCTTTGATGGTTTTACAGAATAGACAGAAGTTGCAGAAGGTTTGTTTATTTTTGTGTTTTTGATAGTTTTTCAGCAAGTAATAATTAAAGAACAAGTACATGAAAAGAGTATTGGAAATAAATGTTCATACACAGCCAAATCAGAATCGTACCAAGCAGATTTCTGATTAGTTAAATCAAATAATTATCCAGATAGTGATTCCAAACAATTCCAGGAAGATTACAATAACAATGAGTCCAACCTAGATGAAGAGTGAATATTGTAATCAAGAAGGAGGCTGCGACAAACATCCAAAGCTCTTACATAGCTTCACGTGGGAAGAGAAATGGCTGCAAAGTACAGTCGTACGGTTGTTAGGTGATGCCAAGCTGAAAACCCCAATCTCCAAGCTAAACCCTAACTTTGTTCACTAAATCCTCCAGAAAAGATGCCATACCAACTCTAAGGCACTGAAAACTGAATGCAAGAACCAAATAACCATTGTGCTGGGGCTACGTCCCAGACAGGCAAGACCCTGGGGTTTCTGTCCCAGATGTTGAATCACTCTCTAGAGCAAATTCTGCAAATCAAAGATAAAATGTGTAAAAGATAAATGATAATTAGGTTACCATCTCCTTATAACTCCTCCCCTCTAGCTCGAACCCTAAAATTGTATGAAAAGTGCGCTTAGGCTTATAAATTCTTATTTCTCATTTTTAGTCACCAAGTATAGAGAAAATGCCACTTTTTTAATATAAAAGAATTCCGTTCATCAAAAGAGTCCCTGACAAATGGGAAACATTTAGAAAAGTTCAAGACCTTTCCAACGAGCTATAACAC
The DNA here is from genome assembly GCF_030272615.1 of Cryptomeria japonica. NCBI lineage: Eukaryota > Viridiplantae > Streptophyta > Pinopsida > Cupressales > Cupressaceae > Cryptomeria > Cryptomeria japonica. Next base: position 231,932,848 of record NC_081409.1, read on the forward strand.
ATGGGCATATGCATCCAGATGAAGCCAAAAAACCCTTATTACTCCAAAATGGCTATAAACATAGCCTTATTTAATTAATTAAATGCTAACTTAGGAAATATTTAAATATATTAAAAATATAACCCAAATAGCTGCAGAAGGCTCAAATGACTCCAAAAGCCTGAAACAGAACCTACCACCTGTCTGTGGCTGAAGTCGGAAATCATGGATCAACTGGCAGTCTCATCCCTAAAATTTAGGGATGCTCCTAGAAAATAGGAAGCACACCTAGATCTCCTGAAACTGAAACCAAGGAATGGTCTCATGGAACCCCAACCCTAGACGATGTCACAACCTCCTAAAAAGTAGGAACTGCCTCCTAAAATGTAGGAACTGCTCCAAACTGGTCTACTACTGCCAAAAACACCAAATCCAAACACTGAATATCATGACTGAGTTTCTATCCACCATTGCCAACCTACAAGACTCCATGATAGGCTAACTCACATGTCTCTGCTAGACAGAGCTAAAGAGGGGACATGATAGTCCTCCCCTCTCGGAGATGCTTGCCCACAAGCAACTGAAACACCAATCCTCCACCATCCCAAATAAGACGTAAACAAATCATTGCATGTAACTGCTACTCATCTTTGATATAAACAACATGCAATACTCTGGTCTAGAATGGCTCCTCAAAACGCTGAAGCACCTGTGCTGTCAAATCAACACTGCCTGGGTCCCAGAGCGAAGCATAGCTCTCGATGAATACCACAAGTGAGCAATGGAAAACTATATCATCTCCATAGATCAAATATCCATAAATGCCAAGATCACTAGTGTGTCTGTGATCACCAACATGCATAACATCCGTCATAATATCCAATGAATACCAATCCATGGAAGACCCTCTGTGATCTGACCCCATCTGACACAAGTGACACACAACTGCCACACACTGCTGCTGATGTGCCGGAAGATCTAATGCCAACTCACTAGACAATATATAATACTGACTAAAATCATCACTGTCCAGGCTGGCATCTAAAAATATGTAATCGCCAACCAGCAATGAAACAATCACCCTGTCTAGAGAATCAGGTGAAACTGCCACATCAACTGGCTCAAAGTACTCACTAGGAGTAACATCACATAACTCATCCACGTCAACTATCTGATGACAATCAACCTATGGATCAACTGTAATCCCACTCTACTCGATAAACTGAGATGGATAGTGGGTAAACTCCAGCTCCATCCTTGTGAAATTTCAAACATATCGTCCAATTGTCAACAACCACTGTACACCCACGACTACATCTATACATCCGAAGTGAAGCAACCCATGTAGGATCCACAAAAGAAAGGTACTACACAAGTCTATACCATGATCCCACACAAACCACCTGTAGGACAAAAACTGCTTCTGTTGCTCTCCTCTGATATAAGTGCCATATAATCTTAATATCTGGAGCAACATACTATAATCCCTATAAGATGTTGTATCAAATGAATCAACACCTGGATCACAAATAAAACTAAATCCACATCCATCTGTCATGAAGAGATAATGATAGTAAGAGGCATCCTCGATACCATGTCTCTCTACAACCACTATGAAGCTCTCACACCCGTGATAACCATCCACAATAACACACCTGCTAATCCATGCATCATCCTTCCCCCATGATCCTGGATGAAGTCTCTGTGTCAAGGAGATGAAAAACTCTGACGGTCGCTGCTCATCATAACGGTTGATTGTTTGTTGATCCCGCAAACAATCCATCCCAAATTGTTGGATCAGGTGCCTGCAATCAATAACTCTATCCTCTGAAAATGGAAGAGCACTATCAAAACACAGATAGTATAAGTCCCGAACCAACTCACATCTGCGAGCCATCCAATCATCTACAATCGCACTAAAAGAGAAATGAAGTGCACTACTCGCAAGGTAATCTAAATGGACTCTCGTAGACTCACTCAATGGCTCTGTGTCATAATCTTGTCCATCAAACTCATCATCACTCCCACTGCTCTCAAACCATGAATCCGAAGACAACTCATATGTCTGAGAACCAAAATCCATAATAGACCTCAACTAAGCACTATGGCTCTGTGGTGAAACATACCAGTTTCCCTTGTCAGTTGTAAGAGGTGTAAAAGAAGATTTGCTTTCCAGAGAAGGAAACAAGTCAACATGATTATCATACTCCCAACCAGCTAACAAACTGATAGTCAACTATGAAAACAATGATGGAGTAATATTGTGAGTCAAATCACAACTCTCTGGTGAATCTCGCAGTGTCACAGTAGAACACTGTATTGTATCTGTCATTGATGATGTCTGTGCCACTCTCAATCTATCAGAAAGCTCCTCCAATCTGGAGTTTGCTTCCTGAAGGGACAACTGGGTATCCTCCCATGCAACAACAGTCGCCTCAAGCTCCTGAGAGAGGATATCAACTTCCTCCTCTTCCCTCAACAAAGCACCATAACTAATAAAATCCCTCTGAAGGAGATAATCTGGGTTAGCCACTAACTGTAAATACTCATGCTTCAGTATCCCAATGGCTCCATAAAGAGCATGAAACTCTGGTAAGGAAAATTCACTGCTGCCCTGCTCATCAATCATGAGGGTGCTCCAACTATGTGTAGCCAACAACTGGCGAGCGACATTGAAATGCTCAATTACTGTGTCTATACGCCTGTCATCAACCTTGAGTTGTCCAAATAGGTGATGATGAGTCCGAGAATGTTGGCTCTCGTATAACTATACAAACTCATAATTTACATTGTGGAAAGAGGTTGTATCTATATCTTGTACCTCTCTGTAGTCAACATCGTGTATGCACTCGGCCATGGATACAACCTCTTCCAAAGTACTGCTGCTCTGTCCCTCTGAGAACACCACATCCGTCAATGATGATACTGCTAAAAATGCACTGTCATCACTCTCTTCTGCATACCATGTGTCCACACAACCCACTGGCTCACTATCCTGGGGTCTAGTGCTACTAAGAGAACATACTTTGCTAAGTTCTAAGGTCTGATCTACAAAATCATAATCATCATGATATGAGTTCTCAACATTCCAAACATCATTGGTACCCAAATTTTGAATACCTTCATGTGACAACACATTGGCACCATCTTGTACGAGTGTAGACTTTGATACCTCAAGCTAATGTAAAGGTACCTCACTGCTGTCATAAAAATCAGAATTGCTAACCTCTAAATTAGTTGCCTCTTGGGAAATCCCCTGCACAGAAGGTGAGGACAATTCATTATCCAAAGTTGTTCTAATGTCTCCTTGAGTTGAATCCACATTTCTAACAAAACCATCACATAAATTCTTGTCCCAGTCATCGGAACTTGAGGGCACCAAAACATTCTTATGTAGAGGTATATTACCCCTAAATGAAAGTTCTCTATCCATTCCTGATTCCTGCACCCTTGATTCTTCTTTCCTTCTTCGCCACTGATCTGAACTTGTAGCTACCAAGTTATCTTTGTTTGCTTCGGGTACACCCATAAATTGTGTGAAGGAAAGGAGCTCACGTATCATCTTAGGAAGAGAACAATACTGATGATAGCTGCTCATAACAGTATCATTAAATATCTTGGCAAGAGGCATCCTACTTTTACGTGCTGGAGAAGATGAAACTTTTGAGTGCCCAATTTTAGTTCTAGCCATGGTAGTTACCTGTAACTAAACTGATATCCCAATGGATCTTGGAGGTCGAAATAAAAGTTTTTTCTCAACAATTTTGGGACTTTGGCCAGCGTATTATCTTACCAGCTGTCAACTGTAAGCATAAATGTGTAGGCTGACAACTACCCAGTTGCTGGTATGAATTATCAAAACCTTTTATCAAATATCCAGATGCTGGAATGAATTATCAAAACTTTTTATCCAGTACCCAGATGTGACAATTTCTCATAAACCCTATAGGCTGGCAGGATGCAAGCTCTGATACCACTGAAAGATCCCTGATGGATCCCCTTGCTGATCTGTTGTAGTTTTTAAATTAATAAGCTATACTTTCCTGTGTTTCATTTTATGGTTTTAGAGAATAGACAAAAGTTGCAGAAGGTTTGTTTATTTTTGTGTTTTTGATAGTTTTTCAGCAAGTAATAATTAAAGAACAAGTACATGAAAAGAGTACTGTAAATAAATGTTCACACACAGCAAAATCAGAATTGTACCAAGTAGATTTTTGATTATTTAAATCAAATAATTATCCAGATAGTGATTCCAAACAATTCTAGGAAGATTACAATAACAATGAGTCCAGTCTGGATGAAGAGTGAATATTGTAATCAAGAAGGAGTTTGCAACAAACATCCAAAGCTCTTACATAGCTTCACGTGGGAAGAGAAATGGCTGCAAAGTACAATTGTACGACTGTTAGGTGATGCCAAGCTGAAAACCCCAATCTCCACGCTGAACCCTAACTCTGTTCACTGAATCGTCCAGAAAAGATGTCGTACCAACTCTAAGGCACTGAAAACTGAATGCAAGAACCAAATAACCATTGTGCTGGGGCTACGTCCCAGACAGGCAAGACCCTGGGGTTTCTGTCCCAGATGCTGAATCGCTCTGCAGAGAAAATTCTCCAAATCAAAGATAAAATGTGTAAAAGATAAATGATAATTAGGTTACCATCTCCTTATAACTCCTCCCCTCTAGCTCGAAACCTAAAAGTTTATGAAAAGTGCGCTTAGGCTTATAAAGTCTTATTTCTCATATTTAGTCGCCAAGTATAGAGAAAACGCCACTTTTTTAATATAAAAGAATTCTGTTCATCAAAAGAGTCCCTGACAAATGGGAAACATTTAGAAAATTTCAAGACCATTCTAATGAGCTATAACACATGGGCATATGCATCCAGATGAAGCCAAAAACCCCTTATTACTCCAAAATGGCTATAAACATAGCCTTATTTAATTAATTAAATGCTAACTTAGGAAATATTTAAATATATTAAAAATATAACCCAAATAGCTGCAGAAGGCTCAAATGACTCCAAAAGCCTGAAACGGAACCTACCACCTGTCTGTGACTGAAGTCGGAAATTATGGATCAACTGGCAGTCTCATCCCTAAAATTTAGGGATGCTCCTAGAAAATAGGAAACACACCCAGATCTCCTGAAACTAAAACCAAGGAATGGTCTCATGGAACCCCAACCCTAGACGATGTCACAACCTCCTAAAAAGTAGGAACTGCCTCCTAAAATGTAGGAACTGCTCCAAACTGGTCTACTACTGCCAAAAACACCAAATCCAAACACTGAATATCATGATTGAGTTTCTATCCACCATTGCCAACCTACAAGACTCCATGATAGGCTAACTCACATGTCTCTGCTAGACAGAGCTAAAGAGGGGACATGATAGTCCTCCCCTCTCGGAGATGCTTGCCCACAAGCAACTGAAACACCAATCCTCCACCATCCTAAATAAGACATAAACAAATCATTGCATGTAACTGCTACTCATCTCTGATATAAACAACATGCAATACCCTGGTCTAGAATGGCTCCTCAATACGCTGAAGCACCTGTGCTATCAATTCAACACTGCCTAGGTCCCAGAGCGAAGCATAGCTCTCGATGAATACCATAAGTGAGCAATGGAAAACTATATCATCTCGATAGATCAAATATCCATAAATGCCAAGATCACTAGTGTGTCTGTGATCACCAACATGCATAACATCCATCATAATATCCAATGAATGCCAATCCATGGAAGACCCTCTCTGATCTGACCCCATCTGACACAAGTGACACACAACTGCCACACACTACTGCTGATGTGCCGGAAGATCTAATGCCAACTCACTAGACAATATATAATACTGACTAAAATCATCACTGTCCAGGCTGGCATCTAAAAATATGTAATCGCCAACCAGCAATGAAACAATCACCCTGTCTAGAGAATCAGGTGAAACTGCCACATCAACTGGCTCAAAGTACTCACTAGGAGTAACATCACATAACTCATCCACGTCAACTATCTGATGACAATCAACCTATGGATCAACTGTCATCCCACTCTACTCGATAAACTGAGATGGATAGTGGGTAAACTCCAGCTCCATCCTCGTGAAATTTGGAACATATCGTCCAATTGTCAACAACCACTGTACACCCACGACTACATCTATACATCTGAAGTGAAGCAACCCATGTAGGATCCATGAAAGAAAGGTACTACACAAGTCTATACCATGATCCCACACAAACCACCTGTAGGACATAAACTGTTCCTACTACTCTCCTCTGATATAAGTGCCATATAATCTTAATATCTGGAGCAACATACTATAATCCCTATAAGATGTTGTATCAAATGAATCAACACCTGGATCACAAATAAAACTAAATCCACATCCATCTGTCATGAAGAGACAATGATAGTAAAAGGCATCCTCGATACCATGTCTCTCTATAGCCACTATGAAGCTCTCACACCTATGATAACCATCCACAATAACACACCTGCTAATCCATGCATCATCCTTCCCCCATGATCTTGGATGAAGTCTCTGTGTCAAGGAGATGAAAAACTCTGATGGTCGCTGCTCATCATAATAGTTGATTGTTTGTTGATCCCGCAAACAATCCATCCCAAACTGCTTGATCAGGTGCTTGCAATCAATAACTCTATCCTCTGAAGATGGAAGAGCACTATCGCAACAGAGATAGTATAAGTCCCAAACCAACTCACATCTGCGAGCCATCCAATAGTCTACAATCACACTAAAAGAGAAATGAAGTGCACTCCTCACATGGTAATCTAAATGGACTCTCATAGGCTCACTAAATGGCTCTGTGTCATAATCTTGACCATCAAACTCATCATCACTCCCACTGCTCTCGAACCATGAATCCGAAGACAACTCATATGTCTGAGATCCAAAATCCATAATACACCTCAACTGAGCATTGTGGCTTTGTGGTGAAACATACTGGTTTCCCTCGTCAGCTGTAAGAGGTGTAAAAGAAGATTTGCTTTCTAGAGAAGGAAACAAGTCAACATGAGTATCATACTCCCAACTAGCTGACAAATTGCTAGTCGCCTGTGAAAACAATGATGGAGTAATATCGTGAGTCAAATCACAACTCTTTGGTGAATCTCGCAGTGTCATAGTAGAACACTGTATTGTATATGTCGTTGATGATGTCTATGCCACTCTCAATCTATCAAAAAGCTCCTCCAATCTGGAGTTCGCTTCTTGAAGGGACAACTGGGTATCCTCCCATGCAACAACAGTCCTGAGAGAGGATATCAACTTCCTCCTCTTTCCTCAACAAAGCACCATAACTAATAAAATCCCTCTGAAGGAGATAATCTGGGTCAGCCACTGACTGTAAATACTCATGCTTCAGTATCCCAATGGCTCCATAAAGAGCATGAAACTCTGGTAAGGAAAAATCACTACTACCATGCTCATCAATCATGAGGGTGCTCCAACTATGTGTAGCCAACAACTGGCGAGCAACATCGAAATGCTCAATAACTGTGTCTATATGCCTATCATCAACCTTGAGTTGTCCAAACAGGTGATGAGGAGTCCAAGAATGTTGGCTCTCCTGTAACTGTACAAACTCAAAATCTACATTGTGGAAAGAAGTTGTATCTGTATCTTGTACCTCTCTGTAGTCAACATCATGTATGCACTCGGCCATGGATACAACCTCATCCAAAGTACTGCTGCTATGTGCCTCTGAGAACACCACATCCGTCAATGATGATACTACTGAAAATGCACTGTCATCACTCTCTTCTGCATACCATGTGTCCACACAACCCACTGGCTCACGATCCTGCGGTCTTGTGCTACTAAGAGAACATACTGGGCTGGATTCTAAGGTCTGATCTATAAAATCAGAATCATCATGATATGAGTTCTCAACAGTCCAAGCATCATTGGTACCCGAATTTTGAATACCTTCATGTGACAGCCTATTGGCACCATCCTGTATAAGTGTAGACATTGATACCCCAAGCTGATGTAAAGGTACCTCACTGCTATCATAAAAATCAGAATTGCTAACCTCTAAATCAGTTGCCTCTTGGGAAGTCCCCTGCACAGAAGGTGAGGACAATTCATTATCCAAAGTTGTTCTAATGTCTCCTTGAGTTGAATCCACATGTCTAACAAAACCATCACATATATTCTTGTCCCACTCATCGGAACTTGAGGGCACCAAAACATTCTTATGTAGAGGTATATTACCCCTAAATGAAAGTTCTCTGTCCATTCCTGATTCCTGCACCCTTGATTCTTCTTTCCTTCTTCGCCACTGATCTAAACTTGTAGCTACCAAGTTATCTTTGTTTGCTTTGGGTACACCCATAAATTGTGTGAAGGAAAGGAGCTCACGTATCATCTTAGGAAGAGAACAATACTAATGATAGCTGCTCATAACTGTATCATTAAATATCTTGGCAGGAGGCATCCTACTTTTACGTGCTGGAAAAGATGAAACTTTTGAGTGCCCAATTTTAGTTCTAGCCATGGTATTTACCTGTAACTAAACTAATATCCAAATGGATCCCGGAGGTCGAAATAAAAGTTTTTTCTCAACAATTTTGGGACTTTCGCCAGCGTATTGTCTTACCAGCTGTCAACTATAAGCATAAATGTGTAGGCTGACAACTACCCAGTTGCTGATATGAATTATCAAAACCTTTTATCAAATATCCAGATGCTGGAATGAATTATCAAAACTTTTTATCCAGTACCTAGATGTGACAATTTCTCATAAACCCTACAGGCTGGCAGGATGCAGGCTCTGATACCACTAAAAGATCCCTGATGGATCCCCTTGTTGATCTGCTGTAGTTTTTAAATTAATAAGCTATATTTTCCTGTGTTTCCTTTGATGGTTTTAGAGAATAGACAGAAGTTGCAAAAGGTTTGTTTATTTTTGTGTTTTTGATAGTTTTTCAGCAAGTAATAATTAAAGAACAAGTACATGAAAAGAGTACTGGAAATAAATGTTCATACACAGCCAAATCAAAATTGTACCAAGCATATTTCTGATTATTTAAATCAAATAATTATCCAGATAGTGATTCCAAACAATTCCAGGAAGATTACAATAACAATGAGTCCAGCCTGGATGAAGAGTGAATACTGTAATCAAGAAGGAGGGGAAGAGAAATGGCTGCAAAGTACAGTCGTACGGCTGTTAGGTGATGCCAAGCTGAAAACCCCAATCTCCATGTTGAACCCTAACTCTGTTCACTGAATCCTCTGGAAAAGATGTCGTACCAACTCTAAGGCATTGAAAACTAAATGCAAGAACCAAATAACCATTGTGCTGGGGCTACGTCCCAGACAGGCAAGACCCTGGGGTTTCCGTCCCAGATGTTGAATCGCTCTCCAAAGAAAATTCTCCAAATCAAAGATAAAATGTGTAAAAGATAAATGATAATTAGGTTACCATCTCCTTATAACTCCTCCCCTCTAGGTCGAACCCTGAAAGTGTATGAAAAGTGCGCTTAGGCTTATAAAGTCTTATTTCTCATATTTAGTCGCCAAGTATAGAGAAAATGCCACTTTTTTAATATAAAAGAATTATGTTCATCAAAAGAGTCCCTGACAAATGGGAAACATTTAGAAAAGTTCAAGACCTTTCCAACGAGCTATAACACATGGGCATATGCATCCAGATGAAGCCAAAAATCCTTATTACTCCAAAATGGCTATAAACATAGCCTTATTTAATTAATTAAATGCTAACTTAGGAAATATTTAATATATTAAAAATATAATCAAAATAGCTGCAGAAGTCTCAAATCACTCCAAAAGCCTGAAACAGAACCTGCCACCTGTCTGTGACTGAAGTCGAAAATCATGGATCAACTGGCAGTCTCATCCCTAAAATCTAGGGATGCTCCTAGAAACTAGGAAACACACCCAGATCTCTTGAAACTGAAACCAAGGAATGGTCTCATGGAACCCCAACCTTGGACGCTGTCACAACCTCCTAAAAATTAGGAACTACCTCCTAAAATGTAAAAACTGCTCCGAACTGGTCTACTACTGCCAGAAACACCAAATCCAAACACTGAATATCCTAACTGAGTCTCTATCCACCATTGCCAACCTACAAGACTCCATAATAGGCTAACTCACATGTCTCTGCTAGACAGAGCTAAAGAGGGGACATGACAGATATGTGGTGATTTGATTAGGTTTTGGATTTCGGTATGAGGATTGGTTTTTCAGTGTTCTGGTATTTGATCAGTTGTGCTCTGGGATGATTATATCTTCAGTTGCGAATTTGGGGCAGTGTTTGAGATGTTCATGTGTATCTTCAATTTAGATGGTTCATGATTTGGTGCTCCGCAAGTTACCTTTCTAGTCCCAGTTGCTATTGTTGAAGTGTTCTTAAGTGTTAGTGTGTTGATCGATGAAGATTTGATTAAGTGGTGTTGGTGTAGCTATTGCAGATGGTTCTAATATGCTTGTTGGTGTTTCCTAATTGTGTCCTATTTGTTTTGTTGTTTCCCATTGATCATTGTGCAATTTATTGGAGATCTTTTGGGTCCGGTGATGTTTTTCATGTTATGCAACATTCTCAGTGGTGTAGCATGTTGCGGATGATCTTAGCAAGATTTCTGGTGGTGTGGTGTGTTCGAGGATTTGATTTGGGTCCATGATATATTATTATGACATTTTATTGGTATGGTGGTTATTTTATGTATTGTGGGATGTAATTTTGTAATTGGTCTTTGAGGGTTTAGCCGACCTTGTAGTCAAGGTTGATGATTTGTATAAATGGGTGTAATATTCATCTAATTCGAGTGTCGGTGATGTGTCTGCATTGTTAGAGAGTTTTGTACGTGTGAACAAGTCAATTTATCCTTTGGTGAAGAGTGTGTTACAGAGAAAATAATTATGCTTAACTGGAACTGTCATCAGGCATTTGTAGAAGCTATCTTTGGAGTTCATGTAATCCAGATTGTAGTATGAATCATCTTGTCAGGTAGTGAGCCTTCCCTTAAGGTTGTAGCCTTTTGAACCTCTTGTATTTGAGCAGTGAACTCTAGGTAGTGAGCTTGAATGCATGTGCATTTCCCATTGTAATATTTGTACATACTACTTCAGAGTATCATCTTATTGTGGGTAGCTTCCCACCATGGTTTTTCCCTTAATCGGGTTTTCTACATCAAAATTTGTGGTGTTATGTGTGTTGTTGTTATTGTGTTTATCTTTGTTGTTGTTGCAGTTAATCAGATTTGAAGTGGTGCTTAAATTGTTTAATTTAGTGAAAACTGATTCACCCCCCACCCTCTCAGTTTTCTTCATTGTTGTTGCCAACAGACCATTCCCATTGTTTCTTCTTCTGCTAGTGAAGTTGTCTTATATAATACTCAAGATAACATTGAAAATGTTTTCTTTACTTTCCCAAATTTTTCTAAAGTACTCACTTCCATGTTTAAGGATTTTGACAAATTCATGTCAAATATGGGGCCCTCGCCTAATTTATCAACTGCTAAAAATCCATCTTTTGTTATGTCTTCTACTCCTCCAATTGTAACTATTGTTTTTCATGGCCAAGGAACTTCTTCCCAACCATTGACTACAGGTACTCTTGATGATTCCATCCTACCACCCTAGTTCCTTTCTAATATTCCCAAGAGGAACTAGTAGGCTATATCTCCTTATGATTTTGATTTCAGTGAACTAGTGCATGTCAAACCAAAGACCATATATAAATCCAAGACCATCTCAAGGGTTAAGGTAGATAGTGCCATGAACAAGTATGCAAAATTTGCAGAGTCTCCTCCTCCAAAAAATATAAGTGAAGTCCAAGCAGAGGACTATGTGATAAGGAGGGTTGTTCTTAGGAAGAAAACCCATGAAGTTACAATGGAAGATGCTCAATCAACTTTTGATGCTCTTGTGGCAAGATATAATGAAGAAAAGGTCAAGAAAGACAAGATTAAGGCACAAGTGGAGTAACTCACCACTGTGTTAATTAAGATCACAAATTCTTTAGATGTGATTGAGTTGGTGACCTCATTGATTTATGAACAAGTCATAAGAAAATTGAGTGTGTTACCTCATGAGGCAGAGCAACGCGAGAATGGATGGATAGGATGCTCAGTCAAGGAACCCATCTTTTGAGTTCTATCACCAAATTGATTAACAATGTGCATAGTGTTCAATCCAAACTGGATGTGATACTAATTTTTTTCTTGGAGGCAATGACTAATTATGAGAAGGATTTTCATGCTTGGACAAAGCTCAGGGAATGCTCTTTATATTTTTTCATTGATCATGGTGTGATTCCTTCTAGGAAAATATATGTCCAGTAAAAAGAGTTGCTAAAGAATTGTATGGAAGTTTTAGAGCAACTTATTGAAGATCTAGAAGAGGCAAAGTGTTTGGGTGAAAAGGCAGTGAAAAGGATCACTGACAAGATTGATGAGCTTACTTGATCAAGATCGTAAGCTAGTTCCCCTAGATCCATCCATATAAGAGTTCATTTTGCTTGCCCAAGATGAAGTCAAGAGAGTTGATTTCACTCTCTCATCAATTGATAAATTAATAGAAATCGAAGTTATCAAGTGGATAGTCTGGGAACTATCTAGAAGAAATCCAAGGAGATTTATTACAGCTTGATGGACTCAATATAACAAGCTCAAGTCTTCTCAAGTCATGTTGATGAACCAGAGGATTCAAAAGTACAAGTTGCTCTTTAGAAGTTTGAAGATTTCTTGAAGAAGAATGGAGATCCAGACACTTAGTATTTTTCATGATTTGTAGTTATAGCTACATTTTTGTAATTCCAATTGACACTTCAAGTGTCATTTTGTGTATAGAATTTTGCATGTAGTATTGGACAAGTCCTAAGACAAGTCAAACTCTACCTTTGACTTAGTAATTGTTCGTTGATTTTTTCCTATTTTTTCTCTCTGTCCCTCTCCTATATATACGAGGGTTCTCATTGTAATTTTTATCTTTTATCTATATGAAAGTAGACTCTACCGAAGTGGAATTTTGAGTTCATTTGTGATTTTGCTAATTCAATCAATAAAGAAAGCATCTTTGGCACTCAAACTTTATGTTGAGTTCATAGTGTTCTATGGTGGGAGTGTTCTTACATCATTCTTGTTATGGTAATTGAATTGATTGAGTAAAAGAAGTTTATATGGATATTGTGAAAGAGTAGAATAGATTTGGTTGTTTAGAATTTGTGCAACATTTCAAAATTAATAGAGGAACTTGTTGGAGGATAACATCATAAAGACTTTGAGATTTACCTTGTTATCTCATAGTAAGTATATCTTGTGATTTTTTTATAAATATAACATTATAAAGACTTTGAGCTTTATTTTAGCATTTGAAAGAAATTTTGTTTGGGTTACAGAAGTTATTGTAAAAAGGTTGATAAGATAGTAGTGAGTTGAAGACTTTGAGCTTCACCATTGTTTTCTCATTCCCGGAAGCAATGTAAGACTTTGTACTTTCATATAATATTTTATTCTTACTTGTAAATCTTACATACATGCTCCTAAGTTGTTTCTTATGAATTTTAAAGTGGTTTAAATAATTATTGCTTTAAGTTGTAATATCCCATATGAAAAGAGAGAAAATGATAAACATCTATTCTGAAGAAAGAGAATAAGTTGGTGTAACACCCAAGATTAGAGTAGGCTTATTAATTAGAATTTAGTTTGTTAAGCAACTTTGAGTAATAAGAAAAAGGGGGAGCCTTCCCTTATATTAGGAGAGATTTAATCTCACATACTGTGGCTGAAACCACAATTTTGTAAACCTCACAAGTTTACAAAATTTTCAGGCAATATATATGATGGTATGATGAAAGAATAAGTATCTGGTCAACTACAAAGAGGGGGGGGGGGTTGAATTAGTAGATAGAAAAACTAATATAAACTTCACCAATCAATCTCTCAAATTAAACTTAGAACTAACAACTCTGTCAAGATAAAAACTCATAAGATAAACCGGTTGTATGTTACAACAAATTAATAGTTAACAACTTCTTCATTTCTCAATGCTTCCGGTTATCATGACTTATCAAAATAGTTAAGTAGTTAAGTAAATCAACCATGAAAACATAACCACAAAAACATTCACCACTTGACATAAATATTTTTTGATGTGGAAACCCAAATAGGTAAAAACCACGGTGAGATGAGACTCACAAGATAACTATCCGAACTCTTCTGAAGATCGTCCTGTTAGGAGCCTAGCCTATTAAAGCTTTACAAAAAGTCCTGTTAAGAACTGATGTTGTTAGGAATCACCTGATTAAGGGATTGACTACAAATGCCTTGTTAGAAGCAATACCTTGTAAGGAGTAACCTTAGTAGAGGATTTAAAAATCTAATCTAATGGACCACATGTTAGAGGATTTGAATAGAACCAAGCTTGTTAGAGCTTACCCGGTTAGGGGATTTCAATTTTGCTGTGATTGTTAGAAAACAACAGGAGTTTGTTGATCTGTCTGAATAACACTACACTTGCTTGATCAGATCCATTTCATGCTGCTATCTGCTTTTACTCAAACTGCAGATACATCATCCGGTTCGACAACCACACACTCAACTGAACTGTGTATATCTCTTTGCCAACTCTCTAAAACTAAACAACTTCATCGACCTTAAAAACAAATCAATTAGGTCTGTAACACAATAAAAACCTAATTCTCATTGAGATTACAAAAAAATTTGGTTCAAGTATGACCGTTGGATTACAAAGCAATCTTTGTACATCAATCAAGAAAACCTTGATCGCTCCTTGATCACCACTTCATTGAACTTAGTAACTCATCATGTGCTTTGCATTAGATGCAATACATTTGCTCATTCCCTAGACAAAACCATTACAACAACTCACCAATATATCTTGGAATTGTCTTCATACAATAATCATGCATCACATCATCATTACCGCTCATCATTAGATCATAAACCAATATAACCAATTCACCAAACTTAATCGGTTAAGGTTTGTAAAAAACAACAGGTAGGGTTTGCCGGTTACAATAGTAGATAAGGTTTACACCGGTTACCAATTCACTCCATAAATTCTTCCTGCTGGTTACAGTAACAATATTACAACAATATCAGTAATATCATTACCTATTTAATTGACATCGATGACAACATAACATATCATTAATGCAATATTCATGCAAATGCCAACAATATATCCCCTGATTTCTTATTTGTGAAATAGTTAGTTGTACCTTTAGATCTATGTTTATATGCTCTACATGTGTTTAGAAAAGGCAATGAGAAATTCATGATTACAAAATTTGAGAATTTTGAAAATTGAAAATTTGAAAACTTACAAGATAAGTTTAAATTTATTTTTCTTCCTCAGAAAGGAGAACCTACCATTATTTTCATTCCTTAGGTTTGAATCTAAGAATTTTTGTTGGTCGTAGTTAACTTAAATTGTTCTTCCTAAATATTTTCATGAAAAGGTTATGACAAAACTCGCCAAATTTTCAATAAATACCTCTAATGGGCAAATAGTAAGGGCCCTATGAATGCACACCTAGGAGACCCTTTCCTCTCCTTATTCTAGCTTGGAGTTTTCTAGCAACTATAATTGTTTAATCTAGCTTACTCCCTCACCCCCTCCCACCCCTCTCGATCATAGATTTTATTGTAGGGGGCTGGGGGTTCCAGTCAAGGACTCAAGAATTCTCGAATTCCCTAGTGATGGTTGGGACGAGACGGTTGGGGCACATTAATGCCCATTATTCTATAGGATTACCCTACCCCCAATCAATTAATTAACCTACTAGAATAACCCTACAATTCTATGGAACTAGGCGGGTTGGGGAGTGAATATAGCAAATCAAATAGAGTCGAGCCTACCATGGATCTTCTAGATCTATCTATCCATCTAATCTGAATAGCATTGATGTGCATGTGTTAAGATTAAGAGTAGATCATATCATATAGAATACTAGCTAGAGGCCCTCTAAGGATTATCCGACCAACCTTCCCTTATAATAGTAGGGGCTTCCCTTAGAATGGTAGGGGCATCCCTCCCTTATTCCCCAACTAGGCTAGATGCTCTGCTTGGGAAGTCGAGGGATATAGTTGGGTTACTTTCATCTGAGTACCTGATTGTGAACCCCATCGTGGGAGGGCCAGAATTACTTTCCCTCCATCTTGAACCCAAACTATAGTTATCCATCCTGAGGGCAAGGATGTTTTATTATTTGATACCAGTTGTCAAGCTAAGTTGATACTGCAGAAGGGTGACTAGGGAAAGGAGAATAAAGAAGGTGATCGATTGGAAGGAAAAGTTGACAAAGCTTCATTAAACTACCCAGATGGGTAAAAGAAGGTAGGTTCAAGTTAGTCACCTAGTTTCGACATTCTATCAGAGATCAAGGAGGCAGGGAGTTAGCCACCAGAGGATTATTTCTTTATGTTTGAGCCCATGCAACACATTTTATCTCTTTCTTGCTGGCCCAACTATAGGCTTTGTACTCCCATCCTACCCATACACCCCCAAGTGAGTATGCCTACCATGGGTGAGGGGTAGGAAGGGGGTGAGGATGGATGGAGAGAGATAGTTTCCCGGTGAAGGATAGGTTCCATCTATAGTTAGGCTATCACGTGGAGAATCGAGAACCCCTACTTATGTAACATTGAACACCTCGACTTCCCACCCCTCCCTTTTATAGGCAATGAATTGCTCTCCAACCTTACCATAGGATAAAAATAAAGGATCAAAACCTAATTGAACCGATATAAACTTTGGTTGGATCGATCCTCCAACTATAACAATAAGGATAATCCAACCCGGGGGTAGGTAGCTAATTAATGAGTTGAGACCAACTAATCTTCTTGACTAAATGAAATCATGCAACCTAAGGGAAGGGAAGATCCTACCTAAGAGGGAGAAGTCTACTCCTTGAGCCCAATGGTGAGTCTGTTAGTAGGATTAGTCTATCCAGCCAAGTAGTAGGGAGTGTTCTCGAGCAAGTAGTAGGAAGTGTTTCTCAAGCAAGTACTAGAGAGGGATTCTTATACAACTTATTTCTATATTCTTATTTATCTATTTTCTTTTTTTGACAAATCTCAAATGATTTGTTCTCTCATTTTGTTCTAAAGACAAAAGTATGATGACATTTTGTGCAAGTAGCTAATTCTATCTATTTATTTCTTCATGATGTTTATAATTAAGAGTTTAACATTATAAACTTCAACTACTTTACCTAGATTCTAACCTTTTGAAGGGAACTTTGGATCTTGAATTTATTCAAGTGTCTGCTAGGGTTTTTTTTGACCTCTTTCAATTATGATGTAGAGGACTCTCTAAAGATTGGATGAGAACCTATTCCTCTTTAAGGTTAGTTTTATGAGGAAGAAAATATTTGAAGGTGATGGAATATGTTAAAAAATAGGAACAACTTTAGAGCCTTATGAAAGAAGGGTTAATTGTGCTATAATTTGGATGATTTCAATAACTACTTATTTATTTTTGAAGATAGTCTCTCTTGAGGCAAGAGAAGGCGTAACTTTGTTTTTTGTGTTTTGTACTTCTCTAGAGGGGAGGAGACTTCTTCATGGTTATTTTTTGTTGACCTAACTCCTCATCACGATCTAAGATAATAGCATGAACTCCACTCTCTTGAGTAATAAATTATGATTGCCTCCTTATTCCTTATGATGGTTTTCCTATCTATGTGTCCACATGAGGTGGTCATTATAGTGTAATGGAATCTTTTCAAGATTAAGTTGGTGTTTTAGCCATTTGACTTTCTAAGAGTGATTGATCTAAGATAGTATTGGTGATTATTATTATTTGCTATATAATTATATTTTATTTTTTTATGTGAGCCATTTCTCTTCTCCATTTTTCCTATGTAAAAAATAATTCTTATGGATCAATTCTAAGACACTGTGGTGCTAAAGTGGCCCTATTCTCTTATTATTTTTCTAATCATTGCCTTTAGGCAATCTAGAAGGTATTTGAGTTACTTTCATCTTAAAAAAATCTTTTATACTCAATACTGAAGGTGGGTCAACATCCTCATGGTGAGACCAATGATAGTTTGATAGTTATCTCTACATTTCTATGCTATAAGATTGTCTTTAGTTATTCACTTATTTTCTCCTTTCTTTGGTACTATAAAGTGAGACATGGTTTCCTCTTATTTTTGGACGGTTCCAATTAAGTCATTATATGCAATACCTCTACCATGAAAGATGTTTTACCCATCTACAAGTGTTTTTTAAATAGAAATAATGGTTGCAAGATTTATCACAATTTTCTTTCTACATGCCATGAACTTAAAATATTTGAAATTCTTCACAAACCCTTTGGCAATATCATCATTATCACCCTTTAACTTTTGAATAAAATTTATCCACCCTACCATCTTGAATAATTTTACTATGTCCTCATTTTTTAATATTTTTTGAGCTACATATAGATCTCTTTTCTCTTCTACCCTATTATGTATTCATATGTTGGTATGGTGGGGTGATTAATTAAAGACAAAGTACAATTGGGAATTGGATAGATGAGATTTTATATGATGGTCATATTAGGGTTCTTGGTTTCATTAATATAGAAAAACAATGAAAAGATTGGTTATTGGGTAGTGTGGCATATAAATTTTAGGTGTGTGGAAAGGAAATGGTGAGGAAAATGCATCATTATTCTACATGCAACATATAGGATATGCATGCATAAGGTTCAAATTTAATGATTTCTATCTTACTATCACTTCTACATTAGGACAAGTCATGATAATGATAATTAATTCTTCGGGTAGACACATGGTAGGTTAGGGATATTAATATGTTATGTGCACTAAATAACAGTTAAAAAAAATAAATACTAATTATATAAGAAATAAAATATCTACATAGTAATTTTCTTAGTTGTCAAAAAGTCATCATGTTGATGTTGATGTTTAATGAAAAATGTCTCTCTCTCAAGAATTTATTGAACTAGTCTTGATGTTCTACTCTACTATGGTAGGAAAAATAGAGATTCCTAGAATATAATAATTATTGTTGGTAAAGGATTTGTATTTATAATTAGAAATGAGTGGGATAGGATCTAGATTGGATGTTGAAAAGAGCTTTAGGAATACTTCATTAGAATAATTTGAAAAGTTTGAAATCATCTCTAAAAGGATTCTCCAAAATATTTTTCAAAGGAAATTCAAAATATATTATTAAATAGATACTTTGGAATAGTTATTGCATGATAAAGCTTTTGAGCTAGCATTGAGAGGATACTTTAAAATAATCATTGAAGAAGAAGGATTATATATTTCATTAAAATGATACTCCAAAATGACTATTGAAAAGGGCTCTAGAGTTGTTGTTGAATGAATAATTCAAAGTTATTGCTAAAGAGGGCACTAGAGTTATCATTGAAAATATACTCTAAAGTTGTTGTTGAAGAAGGCTCTGTATTGGAGTGATTGCTTGACGTGGACTCTAAAGAAATGAGATTGAGGCAATTTTTTGGAGTAATAAATAGCAATTTTTTTTAAAGCAATAGGCTTAAAGACTTTGGAGTAATTAATAAAGGCAACTATTGGAGCTATGGCCAAAAAGGCGAAAAAAACTCTAGAAAACTTATTTAAAGGGGAGCTTTCATTTGCTAGTGCAGACACCTAAAACTTGCACATCTAATTAAATCAATTTTATTTTTTTAATTACCTATTATTCACCTATTAGTTAAACTAAGGTTTAATTAATATCCCCTTTTCTTCTATCTAGCCATTAATTAAATACAACATTTGATTAAATCCCCCTTCTTCCATCAATTGAATAAATTCTATTTATTTAATTAAATTCTCTTTCCACATTTTAATTAAATTTACATTTAATTAAAATCATTTCTTGTATATAAATAAATCAAATTTATTTATAAACCTCCCCACTTGCACTTTCCTACAAATGCAAGTTGCATCCATTTTTAGTTGAAATAAAATATTTTATTTTAATTAAAATCCTAATATCTCTTGGACTTGTATTCTCCTAAATTCATGACTAAACCTCTTCTAGAGCCTTCTAGATTCTTCTAAAACCACTCTAATTAGCCTAAGTCGTTACCTAATCATTTGCACATTCCCTAAGAAAGCTCACTTCTCACAAAAGCCTCAAAGTCTTTGAAATGCATTGAAGGCTTGGTGTCTCCAACAAGTTTACCCTCAAAGTCTCCCAAACCATTAATGGTTAACTCAACCTTACCACATGATTAGAGACTTTCTCTCTAACTCAACCCTCATCTAAGCCAGGAGTCTCATCAAGCACTCATTGCTTTGACCCTAGATATCCTATTAACCCTTGCACAAGAGTTTACCCTTTGGGTAAAAGCTTTATCCACTGGTTATCCAATAAATCAACCATAACCTTACCTCCTAAGGTAACCACCATGTCTTCTCGAGAATTTAATTCCTCTTACATCTCCTCTCAAGCCTCCTCATGGTGACATTTGTCAACCTAGGATTGGATTGAAAACCTCACAAGGATTGAATAACTTTCAATACTAACCCTTGTTAAGATTACTCAATCTTAACCCTTCATTTGACCATTTCTTCTATAAATAGAGCTCCATTTCCTCCATTTTATCAATGCAAGTCTTCATGCATCTACACTATAGTCACATAACACCAAGCATTTTTACCTCTATTTGTTAGAATAATAATTTTAGATCATTTTAATATCATAGCATAGATTTTTATCATGTTAATTCCATTTCCATTCTAGATCAATATCATCTTAATATCAACTTAGATTATCTACCCAAGGATCCAATCACTTATTGAATCAAATCAAGTCATGCCAGTTTCTATGCGATCCCATAAAAACGTCGAGTGGGACAAAGAGCCTGAATCAAGCATGAGACACTGAGAAGTTAACACCTAGAAAAACTACCTAAATATGGAAGAGGAAGATGTAACAGATGATGTTATTGAGGAGGTACAACAAGATCCTGGCCTACACAAACTTCTGGAGAAACTCATTGAAGCAAACAAACAAAAATACTTCCTCCTGCTGTCTAACAAAGGTATCAAAATCCCTGAGGATTTTGACACAAATCAACCAAAACAAACTGAGAACGTAAAAAGGACAAAATCAAGGACATACACTTACAATACTGATCATGATAATGTTCATGACCATGGCAATACCAATGACCAAGACAACACTAATGATCAAGATGACACCAACCATCAGGATACCAACAATGGAAACAATCCTCTTACTACACTTATGCAACAACTACAAGCACTTCAACAACAAATGCAAGACATGCAACAAGGGACCATAACGTGATATTCCTTTGAGGATATTTGTCCTTATCTCTTTAATAGAAGTTTAAACATGGTGCCATTTCCACCAAACTCTAAAATACTAAAGTATGACAAATACAATGGTAAAAATAATCCCCGTGATCATATAAGGGAATTCTACACAATGAGCTTGGAGTTTGCCCACAATGACACTTACATGATGAGGTTATTTCCATGAAGCCTAGGAGGAAAAACAATGGAATGGATTTAATAACTCACACCTCCTATTATATCATTTGAAGAGTTGGTGAACATGTTTGTTTCACAATACTCATATAGCATTCAACATGAGGTCACCATGCTTGACTTTTGCAACACCAAACAAAATAACAATGAACCATTCATGATGTTCTTGCAAAGATGGATACAATTGATCTCTAGATATCCTTGAACCATACCTGAAAAGGAGAGAATGGAAATCTTTATAGACAATCTTAATGACGAGATGAGCTATCAACTTAAAGTACAATGTCTACCTAGTTTTCAAAAGTTGATCTCAAATGGCATTCAAGTAGAAGAAGCCTTAATAAAAAAGGGAATTTGAAATTTTCTAAAGAAGGTGATAGTTCATCAAACAACAACTATAACAATAATTACTACAACAACAAGTTAGACAAGTCCAAATTTTGGACAAGGAACAAGAATGTAGTTAATGATGGTGAAGTTGACACTAACAATGTTAAAACAAAACAACCAGTGTTAAACTTATCTGGTATTACTACACCAACCAACACTCAAGGAAATACCAATCAAAGAACCAATAATAAAGGAACCAACAATCAAGGAAATATTAATCAAAGAAACAAAAATCAAGAGAACAACTTTAACACAAAACAAGCACCATATCGACGAAAGTTCACACATTCAGGGCAAACTCTTGAGTCTGCATTTCGAGAATTATTAACAAACAAACTCATTACATTGCCAAACACAAGGGATGTTCATTGTTGAACCTCAAGTCAAACCATCATGGTGTAATGATGCGCATTACTATAAATATCATATAAACAAAGGGCGTCACACAAATGATTGCCTAAGATTGAAAATTTTGGTTCAAGATTTACTAGATAACGAATACATAACGGTAGACGGTCATAAAACTAATGATGATCATGAGAACTTCAAGAATCCACTTCCTAATTATGACAAAGGTGCATCATCATCCAAAAACAACAAAGGGGCCCATACAAATCATGTATACAACAATGCCATCAATCACATATCAACATACGACAATCAAATCAATGTCATAAAAATTAAGGACAAGCAAGAACAAGTCCTGGTAAATGTAACTACACGAGCCCAATCCAAGTTTGTTATAAAAGGAAACACTTCCAACATATCCACTCCTCTAAGAGAACAATATAACCTGGTAGATCAATTGAAGAAGACACTAGCCCACATATCCATATTAGAACTTCTCAAGATCTCACCAGTGCACAAGGATATTCTGGAAAAGGCTCTTGTTGACACTATGATTCCAAATAACCTGGATATTGATCGATTCCAAGCCATGGTCGGACATTTAACCATGCCTCATAACCTATCATTCTCAGAACATGATGACATCTCTCTAAATCATCCGCATAATACTCCACTCCATATTGAAGTCCTAGTCTATAAACATTGAGTAAAATGAGTACTAATAGATGGAGGAGTCGATCTAAATATATGTACTCTCAAACTTATATGTGCATTGGGTTTCGCAGAAACAACCATTGATCCTAAGAAAAAAATAACAATCAAAGCATATGATGATGAAGAAAGATCATCAAAAGGGCCCGTGGTATTACCTATTCAAGTGGGTCCAGTTCAAAGAGATACTCTATGTCAAGTCTTGGACAAAGACTTATCTTATAATATACTTTTGAGTTGTCCTTGGATCCATGAAATGCAAGTAGTGACATCTACATACCACCAGTGCCTAAAGTTCCCATATGATGGACAAGAAATTTCCATCACAACAGACACAAATCCTTTTCAGTATTGCAATAATCTCAAAGAAACTCAGAACATTCTTGTACCACATAACATGGAAGCTCTTGCTTTCACATCATCAAACAATGAGGATCAACTCAAATCTCTATCCATAGATTTTGAGAAAAGTATGAAGTTGAAGGACAAAGGCATGGGAGAATACTCTTTTGAACCATCCTTATGTCTATCAAAATTGCCAATTTCACCAAAATCTCATGGGCAACCATCAACATCTAAGCAAAAATCTTCACAACCCATCAAACTCTTTGATGGAATGTTTATTCAAGTAGGAACACTAGCAGATGAAACAAAAGACAAGGATGTCTTGAACTAGTTGTACAAAGATGACAAAGACACACAAACAACAATGTTAAGTGTCACCCTTCCAACAAAGCAATATGGCGATGGATTCATAATCATGCAAATGATGGGATACTTAGGAAAAGGTCCTATCGGCAATCGGCAAGAAGGTATCGTAGAACCAATTCAACCACACTCGCAACTTGCCAAGGACAAATATGGACTAGGATATGGATGAGATCAACATCAACCTGATCAATAGAATCAACAACAAGAACCCACATGGTGAAAAAAAAAGAAATAGGAGTTAACACAACACTAAGCAATTGAGGAGACAGTTTGCAAACACAAGGAAGAGGAATATGAAAAACAACAACAAGAGATTTCCATACAAAGAGCTCAGAGGCTTCTCACAAGTAGATTCATAGATTGTCGCCTAGTATAGAGCCTGACTCAAAGGGAATACAAGCAAGTTAAGAAACAAAAGTAAGAACTATACCAAAATCAAAACCCTTCTCACTGGATGACATCCCCATCACATACAACAATAGAGTCCCAGAGAGTTATTCTGAAATAGACTCACATGAATATGAATGGGATACTTTCTCTAATGTAACTAAAGACATTGACATAGATGTAATCCACATATATACACCCATACTTGATGAAGGAAAAGGCTCAGGGTATAGATCATTGGAATTTGGACCACAACATATCTATGAAGCCAACGAGAATGAGCAGCATCGCTACGAAACATGCAATACCGAATTGAGTACCATTATAGACCTTACTCATGTTACTCGAAACTTTGATAACATTTCTATCATGACCCTTATAATTGTTGACCTAAATCCACCTAACAATTCCTGACCCCTCATACATCCTAAACTCTTAGACTGGGAACAACCTTAACAACTCAACATACCTATCTTCCCAAATGATGACACTATTGTCCACTACCTTTGTTCAGTAAAACTAGAAACATGTTCCACCAGTGAATCTCATAACAAATTTCTCAATTAGGAGAGTGCCAAGTCTCTTAGTCACAAAATGAATAAAACCAAAAATCAATCTAACGGTGAAAACCATTTTAATGGCAGTATTAGATAATAAAAAAGTAAAAACAAAGGACGTATCCAATGGTGAAAACCACTTTGAGGCGCCAACAAATGAGAGACTTGATACTCTTCCTAAACATTATCAGGAATAATCACGAATTTTGACTAAACCAACTCAATCAATCAATATCGGCACCAAAGCAACAACAAAGACCATACACCTGGTAGAGTCATTAACAGAACAAGAAAGGCTGGACTTCACCAAATTCTTCAAAGAAAAGAAAATCAATTTTTCTTGGCCCTATGCAGATATGCCAGAGGTAGATCCAAATTTGATCATGCATCACTTATCTATAGCTCCAGGAGCTAAGCCACTCAAGAAGAAACTGAGAAAACTGAACCCACATGTCGCACTATTGGTTAAAGCAAAACTAAAAAAGCTACTTCATGTAGGATTCATTCAACCCATAGATTATGCAGAATGGATCTCTAACATTGTACCTGTATCCAAACCAGACAAAATCATCTGAATCTTTATAGATTTTAGGGATCTCATCAAGGCTTGTCTAAAGGATGACTTTTCTTTACCCAGCATTAACACAATTGTAGATCTAACAGCAGGACATGCCATGTTATCACTCATGGACGGTTTCTCAGGCTATAATCAAATCAAAATAGCACCAGAGGACCAAGATAAAATAATATTTACATGTCCATGGGGTACTTACTACTAGAATGTCATGCCTTTTGGCTTGAAGAATGCAAGAGCGACCTATCAACGAGCAATGACCGCAATATTTCATGACATGATGCATAATTTCATGGAAGACTATGTAGATGATCTATTAGCCAAATCATTTACAAGAGAAGGACACCTCGAGATTCTTGACAAAATCTTTTAGAGGCTAGAACAATTCAACATCAAATTAAATCCTAAAAAGTGTGCTTTCGATGTAACATCCAACAAACCCTTGGGATACATAGTCTTAGAAAAAGGAATCGAGGTGGATCGTGCAAAGGTACAAGAAATCATGGAGATGCCACCTCCTAAAAATATCAGTGAATTAAGATCTCTACAGGGGTGGCTACAATCCATAAGAAGATTTATTTCTCAACTAGTTGACAAGTGTCTTCCATTCACTCATCTACTCCATAAGAATGTCCCTTTTTGATGGGAATATCGATGTGCAGAATCATTCCACCAACTCAAGCAATATATGATGAATTCGCTTATCTTGGTACCACCAATAGCAAGAAAACCTCTCATTCTTTACATATCAACTATAGAGGTATCACTAGGAGCATTGTTAGCACAAGAGGATTCAACAAGCAATCAAAGAGCAAGATACTACATCAGCAAGACATTGAATGGTTATGAGCTCAACTACACATTCATTGAAAAAGCTTGTTTGCCTGTGGTATTCGCTTCTCAAAAGTTTTGACACTATATGCTATCTCACACAATCAAGCTGGTAGCAAAAATTGATCCATTAAAATATCTACTCAGCAAAGCCGCTCTCACAGGAAGGTTAGCTAAATGGGTAATGATGCTAAGTGAGTTTGACATCAAGTACACATACATAAAGGCTATCAAAGGCCAAGATATCACAAATCAGCTAGCAGAAGCACCATTACAAGATAGTCATACAATCCATGTTGAATTTCCAGATATAAATATTCCCACAATATCAACAAAGCCATGGGTTTTATACTTTGACGGATCACACACACAACATGGATCAGGAGTCAATGTGCTATTCATCATGCCAGAAGGACACACTATTCCTAAATCTTATATATTGATGTTTACTTACACAAATAACATCACTCAGTACGAAGCTCTAGTAATAGGCATCAGGATGGCCACAGAGTGGAAAATCATAGAGTTGAAATTCTTTCGAGACTCACAATTGGTCATTAATCAGGTTAATGATGACTATCAAACAAATGATGACAAGTTGATGCCCTACAAGCGTATGGTGGATGATTTCAAGAAGTACTTTGTGGATATCACATTTAAGAAAATTTTAAGGTTAAACAACAAAGCTACAGATGCCATGGCAACTATTGCCTCACTCCCGCAAATACCAGACAAACAAAGTCGTTATGAGTTCTTGGTGGAATTATGTTTTCCACTGGCTATGATAATTTTGAATCCCAAGTCATATGCCACATAGTACGTTCCAACTCACCCCTCTATGGAGAGATCTACACCTACCTAAAAGACAATATCCTTTTGTTAGATCTATCCCGAAACCAGAAACGCAACTTTATTCATCAAGCAGTCTGTTATACCCTAACCGCTGACACACTTTATTGATGCGGTCTCAATGGTACTCTTCTTTGGTGTATGGTGTTGGCAAATACACACTCCAATGAGAAACTGTAGGTGATTTAAGGTATTGTCATTAATGGAAACCTTACAATCATATGACACTGGTAGGAAGACACAGGCATCGACACTGACAGACTCTACACTGACATATAGATCATCGACACCAAAAGGAAGATAACTGGCACCCTGGCCGACATGAATTTTGTATAAATATATTTTATAATTAATTGTAAAATCTTTTGTAATCCGACTTGGTGGATTGTAACATGGCTCATATAAGTATGAGATCATTGTAGATCATTTAGTAGAGCGAGATATGAAAAGATAATAGCAGACCTAATGTGCGAATTATTGGGATAAGGGTTTATGTATATCGCAGAGCTTAAACCGGTACTAAATCTAGCATAGTAGATGCTGATCTGAAGCAGTACAAGACATTGGATTTGTATAATCCAATTTTGTTAGTCAGTGTGACTTCTTTTGTAACTGAGCAATGAGCTCTAGGCACTTGGCCTTCCTGCATGTTTAGGCCCCTATTGTAAACAGTAATATTCCCTTATTGGCTAGTAAGCGAATATTGTGGGTCACAAATTCCACTGAGGTTTTTCCCACACCGGGTTTCCTCATTAAAATATTGTGTTATGGTGTGTCTCCTATGTTGTGGTTGTTGTTCTTCTTTACTGCATTAATTTTAGTTTACCGATACATAGTTTTGAAGTGCTTTTCAAGTTATAATTCAAGAAAATTATTTTACCAGTTAGATACTGATTCACCTCACCCTCTCAGTATCTTTGGGAATCCTAACAATTGGTATCAAAGCTTGGTCCTCTATTTTCAAAATCCTAATAGCTTGAGGAAGATCTTGACACCGGTAGAGATGAAAATCTTAAGAAAGCAATTGGAAACAACTCTTTCAGACTATGATGTAGAAAAATTAAAGAATATCAAACTTGAGGATGATCTAAAGGCTGCACAAGATATTATTCGAGGAATTCAAGAAAATTTCACTATAGCAAGAAACAAAAGAAGAGAACTTTGTGAAAAGATGCAGAAAGATGAAGATGAAAAGGAAACTCTTAATGATCTAGTAAACAAGCTGAGACAAGATACCAGTGCAATGAAGAATGAGATTCAAGATATGATTATGAGATTTTGTAAAGAAATTGAAGATAGAAAGAAGAATGAAGATGATTTGGTTAGAAGACTAAATGATACTGGAAATGAAAACACAAGACTTAGTCATGAAAATGATATGTTGAAGACAGATTTGATGCATGCACAAAATGACACAAATGAACTTATAAGACAGAAAGGAATCTTGGAGAGTGAATTGGCTGCTACAAATCAACACAAGGAGAAATTCAAGAAAAGTTCAAAAGAACTTGTTGACATGCTGAAGAATCAGAAACCTAATGGTGATAAAAATGGCCTTGGCTTTGAAATTGGTGAAAGCTCTGGTACTGCAAACAATCATGATCATAGTAAATCGGTAAGACAACCTAATGCTTACAAATTTAATGGGAACTGCTTTAAGTGTAACAAGTATGGTCATAGAGAAAATCAGTGTAGATCTAGAAATTATCAGAACACTAATACACCCACCGGTCAATGTTCTAAATACAACAATATTGGTCATAATTCAGAAAATTGTAGAATGAATGTAAGATGTTATGTTTGTGGAAGATTTGGACACTTATCTAATCAATGTAGAACACATACCGGCATAGGATATGGGAAAGCTATTCAGAAAAACAATGTGACTTGTTATGCTTGCAACAAAATTGGACATATTGCAAAATTTTGTAGAAGTAAGGCATCACCGACAAATAACAAAGGTCCTAGTTTGAAAGGTAAAGAAAAAGTTGAAGAGATAAAGCAAGAATTCTCAAAACAATGGATCAGAAGTTCAGATCAAAATGTTGATGGGAATACTCCTCCACTGGCAGAACAGAGTATCACTCCACCGGTAGGAGACTCTTCATCTAACTAAAGGAAAATCCTTTGAGGGTTTAGCAACAAATTCAAAAACATGCTATTATACCCTCGGTTGATGGTGAGAAGTTAATTACTTCTTTACCGGCAAATAAGTTAAGTTGTGACTTAACTGACAAGGATTAAATGTGGTAGTTGGAGAAAATAACATTATAAAGCAAGTGTTTTGGCTCCTTTTTCATTCACTAAGCATTCAAATCTTTGAGAGTGCGAAAATTCCCGAGTGAAGGCATCCTTAGTGAAAAAGTGAAGCAGTTCATCCAAGCACTCATCCCTAAGGTAGATTGAGGTATTTATAACTATGGCTTCCTCATCCACTCCTGAATTTATTGCAAACCCTACTATGATTGAAGTTATCAAGCGCCCTAGACCCGTATTTAAGCTTGTTCCTGAAATTGCGAAGAAAGATGATACTATAGGTGCATTTTCAAAAATACCTAAGGGAGTAGTATATGCTGAAGATCCTAGAACATACATACATTGTTATATAGAGGAATTAGGAGATGATGAAATCATGAACATGTATTAGACTATGATTTGTGATGAATATGGAAATATCAAACTGGAACATAAGATAGTGGAAACCCTAGGTTTTACTGAAATCCTTAGTGTCCCAGATTTTCCCAAGGATATTATAAGGATTGTGCTAAGTAGAGTTCATGGGGAATTATTTTGGTTGGATTCAATCCATAAGATCACCAAAGAAGTAGTAAAGGGAGTAACAGGGTTACCTTCCACTGGTAGCAAGCCTGACAGAACTAAAAAGGTCTCTAATGACACAGTAATGGACCTAACCGGCGCAACATTTGACAAAAGGTCTCTAAGGGTAAATGATGTGAAGGATATCAATGTCAAATTTGTCAGTATGATTTTAGGCTACAAGGCTACAAATGCAAATAGGTTAAACTCAGTATCAAGCCTATGTATCAAAAGTGCATATGATATGGTTAAAAACAATGCTAGAATAGATGTGTGTGAATGGCTCAAATATGAATTGATTGACAATCTGAAGAAGATAAAGGGAGATAAGAAAGGAACCTTTAGATTTGGAAATTTGCTTGTATGTTTAATGCTATACATTACTAAACAAGTACCCGATTTTGGTAGGAGAGAATTTGGTTTTGACATACTGGTAGGAAAGCAACTTTTGGACACATTAAACAACATGGGAGATAACAAGGAGAAAAACATAAATGAACATTTTCAGGCACTAAAAGCTCGAATGAAGACTAGAACAAGACTGTCATAGGCAATTGTGGATAAACATCAAAAGGAAATACGTTTTGTAATTAAGAAAGATAAAATCTGGATGAAGGTAGTTGTCCCTAGGACTATCTGGGTAACTGAAATGGGCTATGAAACAGATGATAACATTATAGAAACTTATGCAAAAGCCCTCCTTGAAGCACCAAAGGAACCCACTGAGAAAGTCATTGGAAATGTAGAAACAATTGAAAGTGGAATTCAGTCAAGGAAAAGGGTTAAGAAAGTTGAGCAAACAGTGAAGAAGGGAACCAGACAGGCAAAGGCAATTAAGGAAGATGTTTTGAAACAAACTGGTATCAAGGAAAGTGAGCTGGAAGGACTTCAATTGGAAGCTCATCTTTCACCGGTTGGAACTTCTTCTGAGAGTGATATACCAACAGTATTCAAAAGGGTAGAAAGGAAAAGAAAACCCTCACCGACACCCTCACCTACACCCAGGAGAACAAGACAAAAGCAATAGGCAGTGAGGCCTCCAGTAAAGAAGTTGACTCCTAAGAAGAAAAAGGTAAAACAAGACATTGCTCCACTGGATAAGCTCCTTAGTGAAATAATAGAGGATGGGAAGTTGAAAAATATTAGCAAACTATATAATACACTTTTCGCTGATGACAAAGAGAACATAGAAAATAGTGTAATTTTACACTTTGATATTTACAAGAAATTTTTGATGGAAATTGTTGATGAGATACCCATTGATCTCTACAGAAGACTTGAAGCTAGAAGGGTAGCTATTGTTGAGCTGGATAAGAAAATAAAAATTGAAAAATTACTTGCAGTTCACCCAGTGAACTCATCGAAAGAAATTGATCAATTAATCAGTGAGGCCAACCGGATTGTATTCTGAATCGGTCACCGGCAAGTAGCACTGATGGCAGGGAGAATGAATGAAATTTCAGAAGAGACTGCAGACCAATGGGACATATTCTTTGTTGAAAAAGAAAAACAAGAAGAACTCAAAAGACCCAAGACAATAAAAGTATATCAAAATGAAAAGGACAAAGGGAAAGGTAAGTAAGGTGGACCTCCTAACCTAAAAATAACAGATAACTTACCTCCACCTCCTTCTGATACTACACTAGTACAATCAGTTGACACTCAACCTACTACTGAGAGTATGGAGACTCCTCTAGAGGATACAAATCCTGAGTCTGAAATTTTGTATACCATGAATATTGATACACAAGAGGTGAATATTGTGGTAGATAAAGAAACCACTGAGGATAAGAAGAAAGATGTGGCTACTGAGCCACCAGCTGCAGATGTGGAAATAAATGTTAGCACAAAGACAGAGAAACAGACAGAGGACTCTACTGAGAAACAATCAAAGAAACTGACAATGGACAATGCAGAGGCAAATACACAGAAACCGGAAGTACATTCAGAGACTACATCTAAGAAACCAATAGTTGAGAGCTTAGAGAAATCCTCTGAGGCACCGAAACAGAAACAGGTTGATGTACAGGTTCAAACTGAGACAGTGCCACCGACAAAAATTGAAAAACCAAAACCTTTGCTAATAGAAATACATACCCTAACAGATCCTCTTGAGAGAGAGGAAAGCAAGGTTATTACTAAAACCGACAACATGGAAATTGTAAAAATAGTTGGACAGAAATCTGGTACTTCTATAGCAGAGTTCCGGCCTACAAATGTGACAGAGGTCTTACTGGACTCAATAAAGAAAATCACAGAGTGTAATGCACAAGCCTATAAGTCTATTGATGACACAATTCCTATTCTTAAATTGATAGCACCCAAGTGCATTGTGGATAATAAAGATTCTTTAGGTAAACTAAACACTTTGTCTAAATACATTACCGGTAACATTTTGACAGCTGATCAAATAAATGAGGACACATTTAAGGAGAAAATGAATAAAGAGAAAGATAAATTCTTTGATGAAACAATAAAGAAGTGCATGGGACACATTGGAACCCTTTTACCGACACTAAATAAAACAATAATGGAGTTTAAGGAACTCTACATAGATAAATGTAAGACAAATATTCTGACAACAGATATAGACAAGGAAATAAGTAAGGTGCAAAAGGAGATCGACAATATAGCTGATAACCTCATTGGTTCATCTGAACCATTATCAGTTACAGAGCAAAAGATATACAGTCTTGAAGACAAACTTGAGAAATTTGAAAAAGAGAAAGATAAAATAAAAGGGAAGGCAAAAAACCTTAAATGCAAACTCAGCCCCAAATTGGACTACCTCATCTCTTTGAGAAAAGAGATTTCTGAGACACTTGTTCAAGGACTGAAGATACCTGAGAAACAAATGCATCACCTCACCAGTATTATTCAAAGGACAAAGGCTGCACTGAAAGACATTGAAAAGTTCACCGAGAGTCTAAATTTGGTAATAGTTGAACTCTTTCAGATTGTAACTCACCGGATACAAGGATCCAAGTAGGAAACACACTCCACTGACAGCGAATGACAACCTTTGTCATTGATGTCAAAGGGGGAGTAGTGAGATGAGAAAAATGATCAGACCAGGACATCATCAGCTCAGGGGGAGCATGCATTTTTGACAACATAGTTTTGGTAAGATATTTTGGGAGATTCTTTTTTGGACATCATTTTTGGACACTTTTTGATTTTTCTCATGAGTGTTGACATCAATGCCAAAAGGGGAGATTGTTGGAAAATAGACACTCCAATGAGAAATTGTAGGTGATTTAAGGTATTGTCATTGATGGCAACCTTACAATCATATGACATCGGCAGGAAGACATAGGCACTGGCACCGATAGACTCTACACTGGCATACAGATCACCAACATCAAAAGGAAGATAATCGGCACCCTGGCCGACAAGAATTTTGTATAAATATATTTTATAATTAATTGTAAAATCTTTTGTAAGCCGACTTGGCGGATTGTAAAATGACTCATATAAGTATGAGATCATTGTAGATCATTTAGTAGAGCGAGATATGAAAAGATAATAGCAGACCTAATGTGCGAATTATTGGGATAAGGGTTTATGTATATTACAGAGCTTAAACCGGTACTGAATCTGGCATAGTAGATGCTGATCTGAAGTAGTACAAGACATTGGATTTGTATAATCCAATTTTGTAAGTCAGTGTGACTTCTTTTGTAACTGAGCAGTGAGCTCTAGGCACTTGGCCTTCCTGCATGTGCAGGCCCCTATTTTAAACAGTAATATTCCCTTATTGGCCAGTAAGCGAATATTGTGGGTCACAAATCCCACTGAGGTTTTTCCCACATCGGGTTTCCTTGTTAAAATATTGTGTTATGGTGTGTCTCTTATGTTGTGGTTGTTGTTCTTCTTTACTGCATTAATTTTAGTTTATCGGTACACGATTTTGAAGTGCTTTTCATGTTATAAGTTAAGAAAATTATTTTACCGGTTAGATACTGATTCACCCCCCCTCTCAGTATCTTTGGGAATCCTAACAATGAATTTGAAACCACCTTGCACAAACTTCACGAAGGTATTGTGGCACACATACAAGTGGTCCTACTCTCACTAATAAACTTCTAAGGATGGGATATTATTGGCCGACCATGGAAAAAGAATCATATCAGTTTGCCAGAAAATGTCCAAAATGCCAAATTCATGGAAATCTTATACATGCACTAGCACAGAAGTTGCAACCATTCACAAAATCATGGTCATTCTGTCAATGAGGACTTGACCTAGTGGGCAAGATTCGTCCTTCCTCATCAAACAGACATAAGTTTATCATCACAGCCATTGAGTATTTTACAAAATGGATAGAGGCTATCCCATTGACTACGGTTACCGACAAACAAATATCCTCTTTTATTCTGAATTATCTCATTTGTTGTTATGGCATTCCTAGTTCCATTATCACGGATAATGGAAGACCATTCAAGAATCAAGATGGGAAAGAATTGTGCGAACAATTCCATATCTAGCATCGTTTCTCCACACCTTACTATCCACAAGGGAATGGCCAAGCAAAGGCCTCAAACAAAACCATCTTGAAAATCCTCAAGAAAACAGTGAACGAGGTTGGTCTGGCATGTCTAACTCAACCCAACATTATGGGCCTATAGAACTAGAATTCGCACACCTATAGCATCAATGTCATACTCACTTGTGTATGGATCAAGGGCTATTATACCTATTGAGGTTGAGATTCCATCGCTCAGAGTATTACTGAAGGGATTCATTCCAGATAAGGAATATCAGGTAAAGGGATTGCAAGAGTTAGAATTGTTGGATGAGCGTTGACAACGTGCCTTTGATCACCTCAAAGCATATCAACAACGCATGTGCCAAAGCTACAATCACAAAGTAAAGTCAAGATCATTTCAAATCGGTGATTTGGTACTAAATGAAAATCCTTGCAATCAACAAGATCGAGAAAAGAAGGGAAAATTTGAACCAAATTGGCTATGTCCTTTTGTTATCATATCCGCTTATGGATTCAGATCATATCGACTATATACATCAGAAGGGGACCTATTTGATGAACCTATCAACAACATGCATCTCAAAAAGTTCTATACATGATTTTTCCAATGCACGGATAAGGAAAAAATACAAAAAAATCAAGAAAAATACAAAAACAATCAAAAACAATAAAAAAGTGCAATAAAAATAAGTGGTGAAAACTTGGCAATAGGCGCTATTTGTGATATATCGTCTCTTCTATCTATATGTATCCATATCATATCTTTTCACATCCATCCGAACTAAGCCTGTGGCCATCACACAATTTTTAATGTAGCACAATCTTGGACACACTTAGTGTAGTCATTATCCTTGATTATCTGAACAATTATTCATGTCATATCTCACCATGGCTTGGTGATCAATGTATATATCCATGTCGAAAGAAGTGTCCATAGCTAGGGGCAAAATCTTGACTACAACTGGGGGCATCTCGCCTTTTAGGGATTTAAGCAAACCAAATAACAATCGAAACAAAGATATTTTGAACAAAAACAAAGATCAGAGCTATTAACGGTAGACACTAAAACTAAGAATTGAACAAACTAAACAAAGATCTACTTGCAAGATGTTTTATCTAACATGATACATAGGGTAGCATGCATGTTCACCTATGGTTATTTTTTATTTTTAATATCATCATCATCATCATCATCATCATCGTCATCATCATCATCATCATCATCATCATCATCATCATCATCATCATCATCGTCATCGTCATCGTCATCGTCATCGTCATCGTCATCGTCATCGTCATCGTCATCGTCATCGTCATCGTCATCGTCATCGTCATCGTCATCGTCATCGTCATCGTCATCGTCATCGTCATCGTCATCGTCATCGTCATCGTCATCGTCATCGTCATCGTCATCGTCATCGTCATCGTCATCGTCATCGTCACCATCACCGTCATCGTCATCGTCATCGTCATCGTCATCGTCATCGTCATCGTCATCGTCATCGTCATCGTCATCATCATCGTCATCGTCATCGTCATCGTCATCGTCGTCATCGTCATCGTCATCGTCATCGTCATCGTCATCGTCATCGTCATCGTCATCGTCATCGTCATCGTCATCGTCGTCGTCGTCATCGTCATCGTCGTCATCATCATCGTCATCATCATCGTCGTCGTCGTCATCATCATCATCATCATCATCATCATCATCATCATCATCATCATCATCATCATCATCATCATCAACCTCCTTCAAGGGTGGTATCGGCTCCCCAGGTCCTGTCAGTCATGGGAAGGGATGCTCTGTGAAATATTGCACATACTACTTAGTCATACTTGCATCTGCCAGCCCTATCTGCATCTCCCACCATACCTGTGGCAGTGCCTCAAACTCTACCCGTGCTATGCCAGAATACAATGTAGGGCCCTAGTCTGCTCTCTCCTTGTGTACTCGGGCATATATGGCTGCACCCTGAGGCATCCCCTGGGTATGACCAAACTATTGGTACACACGTGTCAAAATGAATCTCTCAATAAAATAGGGAGTCCTCCCTATCAAGTACCTACTCTAAAATAGCACTGGGATCTTTGTAGCATCCTCAGCCCAGGCCTCAAAGTCCATGTACGGTCTCCATATCATCTATGATCTGTCTCTAATAATCCAACTTCCCAAGCATGGGTTGGGAAGCTACCCATTGGTACATAAATAAATAGGGTAATCAGCTAGTCGTGATCTCTCCACTACAGGTCCAGTCACTTCTATGTGGTCCCATGCCAAGATTTGTAGAAGTTTTACCCTTGCTGCTAAGCTAGCACCCTCATCATATACAATCTGGTGTAGCTCGTGATACAAATGGGCGAATGCATAGATACCCCATGCATATCGTTTCCTCTGTCTAACCATCTATCATAGTATTTGTCCCCATCCAACTAAAAAACCATGTGACCTTCTATCCAGATAGAGGAAGCCACCAATCAAACCTGCTAATATAGACAACAATAGGGCATATTGATCTACCATGTCCTGCTATGCAACCTAGTAACCACTGAGCTGCAGATCAACAAACACCTCCCACAATGCAGCAGTCCCCCTTGATCCTCCACATTGTACTTTACTAACTCTCCAGTGATCGAGATCTGCAAGATCCTATACACGTCCTTTGGCGTCACCGTGATCTCTCCAGTCGGCAAATGGAAGTTCTTATGATCACTTTGTCACCTCTCTGCCAATGTAGTCAGTAAATCAGAGTTCTTTCGATATGAAGGCATGAACAGGATGTGTGATAAACCACTTGCAGCAATAACGGCTCTATCCCCATCAGTCAAAGCTCCTCGCATAGCCAAAGTGTTTAGGTATCACTCTCGATGCATCAACACACCATGCCGAGCTTACATCACAAAATCAAACACCATATAAGTTCTATCTATCAAATTGGTCAATCAACATGCATTAATCAACCACTCCTATATCATCTCCACATGAGATCTTAAAACAATCTCATAGAGTTCCTACCTGTGACATCAATCATGCTATCATTTGAGAGTTTCAATCATAAACTCTTAAATCAAGTCAGGTGGGTTCATCTTAGCCTATCCTATTTCTTATCAAACATACCTCTCTTGTCAATGACACAAGTCACGTTATCCAATACAAATTGGCTCATCTTAATCCTATCACATTAGTTGACCCATATTAGTAATACAATGACTCTTATCAACATACAAGTGATCTATATCAAATCACAGTTTGTTGGCAATATAAAGGAATTGATTATGTGTTGCATTGATGTTTTGTCATTGATATCAACACTAGCTGTTATGATTGGTTACCGACAGATAGATTTTGGTTATCGGTAGAAGAACTAGTGTTATCGACAGAAGGGACTATTAGTTGGATACTACCGACATGTTTGGATCAATGGAATATGTTTGGTTTGATGTTTTTGGAGTATATTTGGTCAGTTGGTATTGAATTGATGATCGGATGCTATCATGCACTCTATTAAGCCTATACCGGTAAGGGTTTGAGGTTTTACCGGCAGAACTTTTACTGAGAATCTTTGATAGGATGCATAAGTCATGTTGGTGTGGCTTCTAGATGGAATTCAGGATGCAGAAGGCGATCTTTGTTCGTGCCTCAACTGATTGGAGACATCGCTTTGGCGTGGTGAATCTATTTGGGTCTAGGTTATGGATCGATATCATGTTACATGTTCTCTACACGTTACTGGGATGATTTATGGATTGGTTAATGTTGTTTTGGTCTAAAGTCGACATGGTATATCATTGTAATGTGGATGTATGTAATGATGTTATTGTAATATTTTTAGGTGGTCGACCTAATTGGTTTAGGCCTTAGGGTTTGTATAAATTGATGTAAGCTCTCATTGTAGATCATGGTGGTGGTAATGGTCATAGAATGAAATATCATACATGAAGGAGATTTGGTTGATCATGGGTTTATGTAAGAGGTCAAAGGCCTCTAGTATTGAGCTTAACCGAGACTGTAATCAGGCATGGTACATGCTATCATTGACAAATCATTCTTCTGGATTGTTGTCCAATTATATTGAGGTGGTTATAACCTCTATGTAGTCAGTGATACTCCTTTGTAATGAGCAGTATGCTCTAGGCAGTGTGCCTCCCTGCATGTGTACGCCCCTTATTGTATCACCTCTTTTCTGCAGAAGCATCATCTGATTGTGGGTAGGCTTCCCACCCTGGTTTTTCCCTTTACTAGGTTTTTCATGTACAAATCATGGTGTTATGGGGTATGGTTGCATTGTGTTGATTCTCTATTTCATTCTTAAGTTTTATTGCTTACTGGTATCAGTTTTTGCTATTTCAGTACTTAAATGTTTATGTGCTCCGGTTAAAGGTTATAAAGTGGTTTGATTAATATAATCTGTTGACAACTGATTCACCCCCCCCTCTTAGTTGTCCACCGGTTATTCTAACAATTGGTATCAAAGCCTTGGTCCTCTTTTGCATAAGCTTAACCACTTGAGGTAGATCCTATAGCAACTAATAATTCAAATCCATCGACAACTATTTTCAAAAGAGAAATCCCTAAGCTTGATGGAATAAACTATGGGATATGGAAAATCCTAATGGAGACTCATCTTAGATGTCTTGGCAAAGATATTTGGGAGATCACTGAGAAAGGATATACACCTTATGATCTGGCATCTGGCAATCCTGCTCCAACAAACTTGGACAAAAATATTGAAAATGATTGCAGAGCTAGAGAAGCCCTCTTGTGTGCACTCACTGATCAACAAATCATGGTATTGACTGATAAATCATCTGCAAAGGTTATGTGGGATAAATTGCAAACTCTAAATGAAGGTGACCCTACTGTCAAAATTGCTAAACTTGATGGTTACCGGGTAAGATATGAGAACTTGAAGATGGAAGATAATGAAAGAATTGCTACATTTATGGAAAGAGTAAATGAGATTGTCATGAGAATTCAATGTTGTGGAGGATCTCTGAGTGAAGATGAAATAGTTTCTAAAGTTTTGAGAGCCCTACCACTGGCTTACAAGATGAAGGCTACTACAATTAATGAATTGAGAATAATGGCAAACACTTCAGTTAACAGAGACATTCTGATTGGGAAATTATCTGCTTTTGAGCTTGAAGAATTTGGACCCTCTGGAGATGCAAAATCTAAACCTTCTTTTCATGCATCATCATCTACCGGAAAAAGTGATTGGAAATCCCTATATGCAAAAGAATTGGAAGATATGAGGAAAGAGGATGAAGAATTTGAGCAACTTGAAGCCCTATTTGCTAGAAGAGTACCTAAAGGACCGACATGAAGTAAGTATGAAGAAAAGTACCTTTTAAATATTTTGCATGTAATAAGATTGATCATTTTGCATCTAGATGTTCTGAAAGGAATGGAAAATTTGAAGAAAGAGTTAAGAAATCATTTAAGCCTAATTAGAAAAAATATAGATTCAAGAAAAACAAACTATGCTACATAGCGGATGAGGAAGGAGTAAGTGATGACTTAGAGGATGATCCCGTAGGAGACTCTACTAGTGGGTCCGACAGTGGAAAGGAATGGGTGTTCTATGATTTAAAGGAAGATGAACTAGAACTGATCATCAAGAATGAAGAAAAGGCCCTAGCAGAAAAAGTTGAAGACAAGGATGAATGGGTAATTGATAGTGGATGCTCACATCATATGACTAGAGATAAAAGAAATTTTTTGTCCCTACAAGAATACAATGGCGGTCAAGTTAGATTTGGGGATGACAAAGCATGTATGATCAAAGGTAAAGGTATTATTTCTCTAGATTACAAGCATAATATTGATAATATCTACTTTGTAGAAGGTTTAAAGCATAATATTTAAGTGTTGGTCAATTGGTGGATAAGGGATTCCAACTTTAGTTCAAAGATGGAAAATGCAAAATCATTAACATAACTGGTTTGGAGATTGCAATTGATACTCAGACTAGAGGTAGTATCTTTCACTTGAACACCAGTGATAAGAAATATTTGATTGCTCATATTGACGAGAGTTGGTTATGACATAAGAGGTTGTGTCATGTTAATTTTGATTGTATTGTTAATATCAGTTCAACAAAGGCAGTTAGAGATATACCTAAGATTATAAAGCCTCATATTCCGATATGTAAGGAATGTCAATTGGGAAAGCAAGTTAGAACTTATTTTAAAAGCATACATGATAAATTTAATGATGTGCTTGATTTGATTCATACTGACTTATGTGGTCCAACAAGAACCATAAGCTTTCAAGGTGATAGGTACTTCATGCTAATAATTGATGATTATTCTAGAATGATGTGGGTGACTTTTCTTAGGGAGAAGTCTGAAGCTTTTGAGAAATTCAAGATCTATAAAGCAAAGTTGGAAACAAAAACTGGATTGAAAATCAAATGTCTGAGATCAGATCAAGGCAGCGAGTTCACATCTCATGAATTTAATAGTTTTTGTGAGATAAATGGAATTAGGAGACAGTTATCTGCACCCCAGAATCCTCAGTAGAATGGAGTAGTGGAAAGGAAGAATAGAACCATTTTGGATGCAACAAGAACCATGCTGATGGAAGCCAAATTGCCTCACATCTACTGGAGAGAAGCAGTGAGTACAACAGTCTACACATTCAATAGAGTTCATATCAAAGGTGAAACCGATAAGACTCCTTATGAATTATGGTTTGGACATACACCTACTCTTAAATATTTCAGAATTTTTGGGAGTAAATGTTATATCAAAAGGGATGATTCGATTGGGAAGTTTGACCCTAGATATTATGAAGGGATATTTCTTGGATATTCAATTTAGAGCAAAGCATACAAATGTTATAACAAAACATTGCAGAAAATTGTGGAGAGCACAAATGTGAAAGTGGATGAGCAGTATAGAGATCAATCTATATCATATGATAGAGAACCAATAGTGGAAGTGATCATAACTAATTCAACAATGCCTCAACTGGTAGAAGACACTAAGATAGTTACACCAGTACAATCAGAAAATTTAACTATGACTGATGATCAAAATAGAGAACTTGAAGTTCAGCAGACACCAAGGTATGTAAGATTAAATCATTCTGAAGATCAAATAAGATTAAATCATTTTGAAGATCAAATCATTGGAGACAAGAACAAGGGAATTATGACAAGAAGAAGACTGACAAATGAAGAGGTATGTCTTATTTCTCAAATTGAACCGGTATCTGTTATTGAAGCTTGTAAAGATAAACATTGGTTAAAGGCTATGGAAGATGAATTATATCAGATAGAGAAGAATGAGACTTGGACTTTAGCTCCCCGACCTAAAAATAAGAATGTTATTGGAACTAAATGGGTTTTTAGAAATAAACTAAATGAGGATGGTCAAGTTGTAAGAAACAAGGCTAGACTAGTTTGTAAAGGATATTCTCAAATGAAAGGAATTGATTATGGTGAGACATTTGCACCAATATCTAGAATTGAAGCTGTTAGACTATTTCTTGCCTATGCAGCATACAAGAACTATAAGGTTTATCAAATGGATGTTAAATGTGCGTTTTTGAATGGTGAACTTGAGGAAGAAGTATACATTGAGCAGCTTGATGGATTTTCACTAACAGATGACAAAGATATGGTTTGCAGGTTAAGGAAAGCAGCATATGGATTGAAACAAGCTCCTAGAGCTTGGTATGCAAGGTTGGATGAATATCTTTTGAAGCTTGGTTTTACTAAGGGTAGTGCTAACAATAATTTATATTACAAGATCACTAATGATGACATTCTGATTATTGAAGTATTTGTTGATGATATCATTTTTGGAGGTGAAGATAAATTGTGCATGGAATTCTCTAATAATATGAAGAATTAATTTGAAATGTCTATGATTGGTGAGATGAGATTTTTCTTAGGTTTGTAGATTACTCAAACTGACAAAGGCATTTTTATTTGTCAAAATAAGTATCTAAGGGAATTGTTGAATAAGTTTGGTATAGATAATTCCAAACCTATAAGTACTCCTATGGTGACAAGTGAGAAATTATCTATCAAAGACACATCTACACCGGTAATTTTGACAAGGTATAAGTCTATGATTGGTGGCTTGTTATATCTAACTCAGACTAGACCAAATATTATGAATCCAGTAAGTATTGTTTCAAGATATCAAAGTAATCCTAAAGAAAATCATGAATGTGCAATAAAGAGGATATTCTGGTATTTGCAAGGAACAACAAAATATGACTTATGGTACTCTAGAGATGATAACTTCACTTTATGTGCATATATGGATGCAGATTGGGCAAGAGATATTGATGACATGAAGAGCACTTTTGGTGGAGATTTCTTTCGTGGAATGAAATTGGTTTCATGGATC
Source organism: Cryptomeria japonica (assembly GCF_030272615.1). Classification (NCBI taxonomy): domain Eukaryota; kingdom Viridiplantae; phylum Streptophyta; class Pinopsida; order Cupressales; family Cupressaceae; genus Cryptomeria; species Cryptomeria japonica. The sequence goes on from NC_081409.1 coordinate 231,975,387, forward strand.
AACAAAAAATAGTCATAAATTTCTTTATCTACTGTAGAAGCTGAATATGTTGCAGCAACAACTACTTGCACTCAAGTCTTGTGGATGAAGCAAATGTTGAAGGATATCAAGGTAAATTGCAGTGAACCGGTAGTTATCTATTGTGATAACTCTGCAGCTATTGACATATCTATGAATCCGTTATTTCACTCTAAGACTAAGCACATTTCAATAAAATATAACTTTCTAAAAGAAAAGGTGGAGGAAAAGGAAGTCAAATTGGTTTATGTGAACACTAAAGAGCAAATTGCAGATATATTCACTAAACCACTATCTAAGGAATCATTTGAATATTTGAGAGACAGGCTAGGGGTATCTACCCCTCTGGCAAAAACTTAACTGATGGAGCAGAGCATCAGTCTAGTATGCATCATCAACTTTATCTTTTGGTTTGGATTGATGTAGTGGTGCTACTACTCAGGGGAAGTAGTCAGCTCTAAGATTCATAGGATTTTGATATCTATGTCATATCTTTGGGATTGATGTCAAATGGGGAGAGTTATATGTGAAAAATAATTTCATAATATGTCATATGGGAGAGAGATTCATATCAATTTCAGATTGTATTGCACTCCTTAGGGGGAGTTGCTGGGATTTTTCAGGTTTTCATTGTTATATCTTCTATGAGAAATTTTTGGCATTTCTTGGTACTTAGATGTTTTCTTTTTCACATCTAGTGTTGGCATCTATGCCAAAGGGGGAGATTGTTGGAAATATGAAGGAATTGATTATGTGTTGCATTGATGTTTTGTCATTGATGTCAACACTAGCTGTTATGATTGGTTATCGACATACATATTTTGGTTACCGGTAGAAGAACTAGTGTTATCGGCAAAAGGGACTATCAGTTGGATACTACCAACATGTTTGGATCAATGGAATATGTTTGGTTTGATGTTTCTGGAGTGTGTTTTGGTCAGTTGGTATTGACTTGATGATCGAATGCTATCATACACTCTAGTAAGCCTATACTGGTAAGGGTTTAAGGTTTTACCAACATAACTTTTATTGAGAATCTTTGACAAGATGCATAAGTGGTGTTGGTGTGGCTTCTAGATAGAATTCAGGATGCAGAAGGTGATATTTGTTCATGCCTCGACTGATCAGAGACATCGCTTTGGCGCGGTGAATCTATTTGGGTCCAGGTTATGGACCGGTATCATGTTACATGTTCTCTACATGTTATTGGGATGAGTTATGGATTGGTTAATGTTGTTTTTGTCTAAAGCCAACATGGTATATCATTGTAAAATGGATGTATGTAATGATCTTATTGTAATATATTTTAGGTGGCTGACCTAATTGGTTTAGGCCTTAGGGTTTGTATAAATTGATGTAAGATCTCGTTGTAGATCATGGTGGTGGTAATGGTCATGGAATGAAAAATCATATGCAAAGGAGATTTGGTCGATCATAGGTGATCGAATTGGGTTTATGTAAGAGGTCAAAGGCCTCTAGTATTTAGCTTAAGTGGGACTATAATTAGGCATGGTACATGTTATCATTAGTAGTTCATTCTTCTCGATTGTTGTTCAATTATATTGAGGTGGTTATAACCTCTCTGTAGTCAGTGAGACTCCTTTGTAATGAGCAGTATGCTATAGACAATGTTCCTCCCTTCGTGTGCAGACCCCTTATTGTATCACATACTTTCTACAAAAGTATCATTTGACTGTGGGTAGGCTTCTCACCACGGTTTTTCCCTTTACCGAGTTTTCCACATACAAATCATGGTGTTATGTGGTATGGTTGCATTGTGTTGATTCTTTGTTTCATTCTTAAGTTTTATTGCTTACCGATATCTGTTTCTGCTATTCCGGTACTTAAATGTTTATGTGCTCCGGTTAAAGGTTATAAAGTGGTTTGATTAATATAATCTGTTGACAACTGATTCACCCCCCCCTCTCAGTTGTTCACCGGTTATTCTAACATAGTTATACCATATCGAACACAAAGTTATCTCCTATCGACTCAAGCGACTCATATAGACATCAATGACTCATATCAAACTCAAATGAACACATATCGAATCAACAGACTCATAATGATTCCATATCGAAATCCAGTTGTCCCATAACACAAATCAAGTTGACCCATATCCGTGACGAACATCACACTATCATTCTAGAGTTTCGATCTTAAACTCTTATCTACAAGGGAAAGTTCATCTCAACCTATCCTATCAGTGACCTAGTCATTGCACTTATCTAATACTTGGAGTGTCGATCATACACTATCAAGCAAACCTCTCCTATCAGTGATACAAGTCACTCTATTAATCTAGAGTTTCGATCATAAACTCTATCTATCCAAACACAAACAAACACTTTATCCAGTCCTATCAAACTCAAAATTCAACATCCTCACAAAATCAAATACAAACATGACAAAATAATCATCAAACTACATAACAAACATCATCTACATCCCAAATATCAAATTTGTCAATTTCAAAATTTTCAAAAAATATCAAAAAATCGCTCACTGTCCTAAATGCGCTAAAACAGTAATCAAATGAACTAAAACAATAATCAAACGTGCTACAACAACAAACATATGTGCTATATAATAGATCAAATGTGCTAAAAGACAAATCAAATGCACTAATGTAATTATCAAATGCGCTAATTAAAACTTCAAATGTGCTAAACTAAATATCTTATGTGCTATGATAAAATTCAAATGCACTACACAAAAATTCATATGCACTTCGAAATTTACGAAATGTGCTAAAACAAAAACTAAAAACTAGGTCACGGAAAATACAGAAAAATTGCTCGAAACCTTGAAAATCTATGTACAAATGCGTAAAAATCACACAAAGTGGTTAGAAAATCCATTTATCGGAGGTCCATGTGCTACTAGCCTCTCATAACGTCGAACCTGCTCGAGTCTGTGGCTCTGATAGGGGGGCACCATATTTCTCTCTCTTATCTTCTTCTCTCCAAGCTCCAATCTTCAAATGCCAAGTGCACAAATGAGTTGGAATGGGACCCTTAGAGGCTTATATAGCGGGGCATGTTTGCGTTATGCTCGCACTATATTTTCACCATTTTTATTTATTTATTTTTATGCGCAGATCAATATCGAAAAATTTTAAAAATCCAAAAAATATAAAAAAAATATTAAAAAAAAATTTGATTTTAAAAAAAAAAATCGTCACAAATCAACAAAATCGCCCTGAGTGGCAATTTTTTCTCAATTCATCTCCCAAGGGGGCATCATTATCATATCAATGTCATATCAATATCAGTATTCATATATGGGGCATCATATCAAAAATTTTGGCGACAATATCGAGTGATTTTTCTTTGAATCAACATGTGGTCACATGTCACTTCAAAGAGGGGCAAAATGTAGACGCCTAAAACTTGCACATCTAATTAAATGAATTTTATTTGTTTAATTACTTCTTATTCACCTAATGTCCCCTTTTCTTCTATCTAGCCATTAATTAAATACAACATTTGATTAAATCCCCCTTATTCCATTAATTGAATAAATTCTATTTATTTAATTAAATTCTCTTTCCACATTTTAATGAAATTTACATTTTATTAAAAATCATTTCTTGTATATAAATAAATCAAATTGATTTATAAACCCCCCCACATGCACTTTCCTACAAATGCAAGTTGCATCCATTTTTAGTTTAAATAAAACATTTTATTTTAATTAAAATCTCAATATCTCCCACTTGTATTCTCCTAAATTCACAACTAAACCTCTTCTAGAGCCTTCTAGATTCTTCTAAAACCACTCTAATTAGCCTAATCCATTCCCTAAGAAAGGTCACTTTTCACAAAAGCCTCAAAGTCTTTGAAATGCATTGAAATGCATTGAAGGCATGGTGTCTCCAACAAGTTAACCCACAAAGTCTCCCAAACCATTAATGGTTAACCTTACCACATATTAGAGACTTTCTCTCTAACTCAGCCCTCATCTAACCAAGGGGTCTCATCAAGCACTCATTGCTTTGACCCTAGTTATCCTTGTTGGTGTAAACAAATATTCATTTTGGATATTATTACACTTTACTTAAGTTAACTTAGGATAATGCATCTCTTCGTAGTTTGGATTTGAGACACTTAGGGAAGTGTGCACATAGGGATAGAGCTTGTAGGAGAAATTCCACCTTTTGTGGTCTTATTTTGCTGTTACACTCCACATTCGGTGGGTCATCCACCTCTTGTGGAATATTATATTATTTCTCCTACCTACCCCTAGTATTTCTTACCTACCCTTGTTTCTCATTGAGCCACATGTCATAATTATGTGCTCGTACATCCATATGGCCCTGCCTATATAAGCAGGCCTATATTCATTGTATTGGTTAATCCAGTTGATCATTTGCATATTGATGAGAATACAGTTTGTTCTTGTCATTCTATTGTCTCTCTTTTTATGCTTTTCATTGTGCCCTTGATCTTGGCAAAATCCTACAATCCTATTAACCATTGCTCAAGAGTTTACCCTTTGGGTAAAAGCTTTATCCATTGGTTATCCAATAACTCAACCATAACCTTACCTCCTAAGGTAACCACCATGTCTTCTCAGGCATTTAATGTCTCTTACATCTCCTCTCAAGCCTCCTCATGGTGACATTTGTCAACCTAGGATTGGATGAAAACCTCACAAGGATTGAATAACTTTCAATCTTAACCCTTCATTTGACCATTTCTTCTATAAATAGAGTTCCATTTCCTCCATTTTATCAATCCAAGTCTTCATGCATCTACACTATAGTCACATAACACCAAGAATTTTTACCTCTCTTTGCTAGAAGAAGAATTTTAGATCATTTTAGCATCATACCATAGATTTTTATCATGTTTAGCATATCATATTAATTCCATTTCCATTCTAAATCAATAACATCTTCATATCATACTCATGCTATCTTAATATCATACTAATCTTGTTATCTTGCACCCTATCATAGTTCCATATCAATAGAATTCACTAAGTTCTTAGTTGCATAGCATTTAGGTATTCAATTGTATATTCCTCGTTCTTTAGGTAGTCATCCTAGAGATCAAGTGCTGAGAGCCACCTTGATTTGAAGGATCCTTGGAGATAGAGAACAATGAGACGCTTTTAGAGTTGTTTTTGTTGATCAATATGTTTTGCTCATTTGAATCCTCTAACACAATTTTTCATTGGTATGCTTGATGTGTGATTGTTTGTTTTGCAGGTGATCACTCATTCTGGTGTACAACTAGTTTTCAACTCATTTCTATTTTTATTGCTTATTTTATTTTAGGGAAAGGATGCCACCTTTTGCTAATTTTCAGGTTTCCTACTTATTCATTTGTCATTCCCATATTGGAAACTAGTTGTGAAAGAAGAGGAGAATGCCATCACACAAAATTTCTAACTACAAGAAGTTTTTTCAATGAAGCCTTCAATGGGAACTATTTACCAATATAAATGTAATGTGTGCCCATTCGCTAATAGTGTTGTAATATCTCCATTGATTACTATTAATAACACCCAAAAGTTATCAAATATTTCTTCTATCTTTGATAGGCTCAACCAATATGTACAAAGTTTTCTCTAGAAGTCCTTGTACTTAGAATCAAACAACAAAGCCTAATATCCGTGTTATCACACAAGTTTGCACCCTTTGCTAAGCTACCATCTTAGCAAAACTTTGTGACAGATGGGAACATTCCCAGGGTGCGCATAACCTACAATGAGAATGAACCTCCAGAGTAAGCTAGCTCTATTTGATACCTCACCTAAAACTACCTAAAACTAATGCCTTATGTAGAGTAAAGAGTAAGAAGGAAACCTAAAAATGAAAGTTTATTTCCTCAAGGTGACACACCAAAATGATGATTCGAGACTTGCACAACTGACTGACACACAAAATAACCAATAACCAAAATTTTATGCACAACTTAGAGACTCATAAGCTTTGCATCAACAATTTATAAGAAGGCTAAAATAAAAACAATCTTAGTAGGAGAAAGATGCTTTCTCACAACTTGAGATAGATTTTAACATAGGCACAACTTATAACTTGCAAATATGTATGTATTCCTACATAAAGATGCTACTATGAGACACAATTACAAGGACAAACTACTTCACATGAAACTACATCAATCACCAATCACACAATATTGGAAATATGAGAAGGCCAAAATTGCTCTATTAATGTCAAAAGGTGTTACAATGCTGTATAAATCTCTGAAAATGAGTTACAAACCTATCACTTCTACTAAAAGAACTCTGAGAAATTACAAATAATAAGAAATTACTGGCAAGAACTAGCTTAAAAAATGAAGTTTAAACATACTTATACTTTTCCCAAACAGTTGCATGAAAATAGGAACTGAAAACTACCTTGGTCATATGCATTCAAAAAGCCTATTTTCAAGCCTTCTGAAAGACTCCAAAATGATTCCAAAATGCAGAAAAAGTCAAACTTGAACAATTCCATCATAATGACCCGTGAAAAATGCATTTATCCCTCTCCAACAAACTCATAAACAGTTCCTAGATACCCTCCTTACATTTGCAACCTGTTTCTAACTCCCCTATATACTCTCAATTTCTCATAAATTGTAACAATATCACTTTGACTCATCAAAAATTAATAAACACCCATTACTTTGCATAAATGCATGTCTACGTGATTTATAAAAATACCACTTAATACATTTTTTACAATAAAGGTTCGATGCAAAGTAAGAATTAAAAGAAATGGAAATGAACAAACATAGGCAAAAATGCCTAACTCTTCATTGACCATATTAGGGTGACACGAACCCTAAAGCATCCATTTTATTATTTTGCTTTCTGACTGCTATGGTGTCGCCATGAGGGTTTAGGTGAAGAGTTTTTGGAAACAATTTGCAGATATATTTCTTCAGGTCGAACTGGTAAGTTCTTTGCATGCCATGACTGAAATTTACTAGGTCGAGCTCTTTACCAAAGACAAGTATGAACATTTCTTTGATTCTCTTTGGATTCAATGCTTGATTTGAGATATGTTTATACAATAAAATAATTACATCTCATTCAGACTCTTGTTTCAATCATGCTCGACCTCAAGCTCCAAAGTTTGTTCCTCTTGGAGATAATATAGAGGGTTAATAATTAAACCCATTTTTGCAAGTTGTAATTTCATCATGTTGGCTATGACTTCACAATTTATGAATATTTGCTCTTAATAACTTTTGAAAGATAACATGGTTATTATTGTTGGTTGCTCCAAGAATTTATCAATGAAAAAGTGTATGATATCATGAATAATGATGAACAACTAAGGTCCTGATTGGTACTGAGAGGGGGGGTGAATCAGTACACACGAAAACTTTATAACATTTTATCATATTAAAACACAACTGACTAGTTATCTTCACCACTGAGCATAACCATGGCTATACCAGTTAAGCACAAATACTTTAGACAACATTCCACAGATCTCAAATCTTGATAGCTACTTTACCAGTTTATTCATGCATGAGTTGCATCAATAATACCGCAATCATTTAGCACTGCATGCATATTCAAATTTAATAAAAAACTACTCAATCATCACATGAAAACTCACAACTCATAACACACAGATTTTTCACGTGGAAACCCAAATGGGAAAAACCATGGTTGGAATGAATACCCACAAGCTTGTCTTGAACTCTTTTGAAGTCCTCTATGTTAGGAGCCTAGTCCGGTTAAAGACTTTACAATAAGGTTCTGTTAGGAACCAATCCTGTTAGGGATCACCCAGTTAAGGGATGACTATATACCCTTTTAAAGGTTGAAACCCTATTAAAGGTTACCTCACTAGAGAATTTAAATAACTCAATGAACTTGAGCCACCTTGTTAGAGGATTTACAACAAATCCTGTTAAAGCTACCCGATCAAGGGATTTTCCTTCTGTTGAAATGGTTAGAAGACAACGGGTAAAACTCTGATCTGATAAAAACACTCCTTGCTAAAACAAATCCTTTTCAGTTCCTCTCCTCTGCAATTACACTCTGTAGATTCCTCACTCTGGTTTGGCAAGTATCTAATCTCCAACACGTGGACACACACACAACTTTTTCCAATACTTACTATAACAAAACTCATCGACCTTATAGACAAAAGTTAGGTTGGCAACATAAACCCTAAACCCTAAATATTTTAGGTTTACAATTACAGGCAGTCCAATCTTGACCGTCCAAACACATTACATAGAATGAAATGATCTAAGATAGATCTCAAGACATTCTGCATCGTCCAATCTTCATCGCATCTAGAAAACAGTAACCCATCACGCGCTCTTTAAACACTGTTCAAAACATCGCACATTCCCGAGATAGGCATTCAATGCATTTGATCTTCATCGCAAGATCCTCAAGGAAATTCTTCATGTGCACATAGCTGACATGGCATCCCGATCCTTATCCTTATTGTTCACAAAACACCATCAATTGCACCACACAAGCCATACCGGTAACCCTAGAGCTGAATAGAGACTACCAACTGGTAGTCACACTTAGTGAACCCTGACACCGGTCCACTCCATCCCGGTTGACCATAACCGCTTCCAATCTTCATACTGGTGCATACCGGTTCCTGCTTGAGCACTTATTGACATCAATGACAACATACATTGTCACATCTTCATCAGATTCCAACAATCTCCCCCTTTGGCATTGATGGCAATACTCAGTGTATCATTGCTCAGTATCTGCACAACGCTCAATAACATATACCAGTTTACATATTCTGGTTCAAAGATCACAACCACCACCTGGACTGGTCAATGTGTACTCTACCATATGTCTTCATCATCAGATATCTTCTCTCCAAACAATATATCTTCTCCCCCATACATCATCAGATATCTTCTCCCCCTTTGACAACAATGCCAAAATGGAGGCACATTTTCCAATCTCCACTATGCTACTCCCCTATGGAATAGCATCCTTCAACACATCAATCCTGTAAGATCTAACATGGTAGTACCTAACTTATGTGGAGATCACAACTTTAGTTTACTTCAAGAAGGGGCAAAACCCCGAATTCACCTCTCAAATAGGTAAATGTAGTCTTCAGTAAGGGCTTAGTGAATGTGTCTGCTAGCTACTCCTTACTGGAAACATGTTCTAATACAACCTCTTTATTATTAACCTTTTCTTTCAAGAAATGATACTTGAGCTCAATGTGCTTAGTCCTAGTATGCAATACTGGATTTTTGGAAATATTGATTGCACTAGTATTATCACAGAAAATACTCACCGGTTTAGATATAGGCACTTTGAAGCCATTCAGTACATGCTTCATCCAGATTGCCTGAGTGCAGTTCATAAATGCTGCCACATACTCTGCTTCAATTGTAGACTGGGAAATACAGCTCTACTTCTTGCTCATCCATGAGACTAGTCTTCCACCAAGGAAGAACGCTCCACCAGTTGTGCTCTTCTGGTCGTCCATATTACCTGCCCAATCTGCATCGATAAACACTTTGAGATCAAAGTCACCATTGTATGGATACCACAATCCATAATCAATTGTCCGTTTCAGGTATCTAATAATCCTCTTTACTGCTACCAAGTGGGATTCTCTTGGACTCTTATGAAAATGGGCCACTATGCCCACTGCATGAGCAATATCTGGTCTATTATGCACCACGTAGTGCAGCTTACAAATAATTGATTGGTACTCCTTCTCATTCACCAACGCTGTATCATCCTCCTTTGCCAGTTTGCAGCCAGTCACCATCAATGTTCCAACCAGTTTTCTCTCCTCCATGCCAAAGGTCTTTAATACCTCTTTGATATACTTGGACTGGGTAATAAAGATACCTTCCTTCATCTGCTGAATCTGTATACCAATGAAGAACTTTATCTTTCCAATCAGAAACATCTCAAACTCTTTCTTCATTTCATCTGTGAATGCATGGCTCATTTCATCATCTCCTCTGAAGATTATGTCATCTACAAATACTTCACAGATCAGGATCTGATCACCTTCAGATTTTAGGTAGATGTTGTTGTCCTTACTTGTTCTCTGAAATCCTATCTTCAAAAGATGAGAGTGTAACCATTCATACCATACCCTTGGTGTTTGCTTCAATCCATACAGGGTCTTGTGTAATCTACACACCATGTTACTATCTTCTGACAAAGCAAACCCATCCGATTGCTCAATATACCTATCACATTCTTGTGTTGCAGTTTGGGTACCAAGGACCATGTTGTATTCTTTTCTATATGGTCCAGCTCCTCTTCCATTACCTTTATCCAGTCTCCATTGGTAAGTGCCTCTCTAGTGGTCTTAGGCTCAAATTTTGAAATCATGCAAGAGTTTTCTTTCACCTTTCTCCTTGTGAGTATCCCTACATCTTTATCTCCTATGATTTGCTTCAGATCATGATGTAGTTTCACATACCTAGGAATGACCCTAGCTGGTTCTACTTGCTTTTCCTCTTCTTCTTCCACTCCATCTTCTTCTTCACCTACTACAACTTCTACTGGTATAGGAACACTGAGGTCTTTCTGGTGTTTGCAACTTGTTTCCTTCTTAACTAGTTCCTAGAAGGCTACACCCGGTTCATCTTCCGCTTGCTTGCTGCAGGTTTCCTCAGGCTCCTCAGGGGATTCATCAACCCTAACATTGATACTCTCAACAATTTTTTGAGTCCTGTTGTTGTAGCATTTCAGAGCTTTGCTTTTAGTGGAATATCCCAGAAATATTCCTTCATCACATTTAACATCAAACTTGCTTAGATGCTCACCTCTCCTGATATACCACTTACTGCCAAACACTTTAAAATAACTCACATTAGGAGTTATTCCATTCCAGTGCTCATAAGGGGTTTTATCTTTGCCTTTCTTAATGAGTACCCGATTCATGGTATAGACTGCAGTGCTTACCGCTTCTCTCCAAAAGGTGTGAGCTACCTTTCCTTGGATCAACATAGTTTTGGCCGCTTCCACTACAGTCCTGTTGTTCCTCTTTGCTATGTTGTTCTGCTGTGGTGTCCTTGGGGAAGACAACTGCCTTTTGATGCCATTCTCTTCATAGTACTTGTTGAATTCATCAAAAGTGAATTTACCTCCCTGATCGGTTCTTAGGCATTTTGCTCTTCTATCGCTCTCCTTCTCCACCAATGCTCTGAAGGCTTTTAAGTTTCCAAACGCCTCATACTTGTCTTTCAAGAATGTGACCCACATCATTATTGAGAAGTCATCAGTAAGAATCATGAAATACCGATCTCCCTGAATGCTTCTAGTTTTCATTGGACCACACAGATCAGTGTGCACTAGATCAAGTAAGTTCTCTACTTAAAAAGACTTACCTTTGAATGTTGAGGAAGACATCTTCTCAAATTGACATTCTCTGCATAAAGCATTCTACGGTTTGTTCAGCAAAGGCAATCCTCTTACTGCCTTGATCTTACTAGCCTTTATAACATTATCAAAATTCATATGACAAAGTCTCCTATGCGATATCCAACTATCATCAAACTTTGCCATCAGGCACTGACTAATCTTGGCATTCAGCTGAAATAGGTTTCCTCTGGTCTGCTTACCGGTGGTAATAAGTTCACCACTTTTTCCAACTATTCTGCAGACTCCACCTTTGAACTCTAGAATGAGTCCTTTATCGTTTAGCTGAGCAACACTGAAAAGGTTGTGCTTAAGGCCTTCCACCTAGTAGACATTGTCCGCACTGCTCTTTCCATTCAGTGAGATGGATCCTTTTCCTTTCACCATGCAAGGTGCATTATTGCCAAACCGGACAACACCTCCATCATATTCTTCTAGAGACAGAAACTTTCTCCGGTCACCGGTCATGTGGTGAGAACACCCGCTATCAATGACCCACTCATTAGAGTTGTCAATGCGAGAGACAAGGGCTTTCTAATCAGACACCTCTTCCTTTACAGCTACAAACACCATGTCCTCATTCTCCTCATCCTTAGATTCTTCATCAATAACACCTTCATCTCTTGCAACAAGATAATTTCTCCTACCTCCTCCTTATACTTTCTAAACCTTTCTAGTTTATCCTTATTGTCATTGTTAGGATAGTTCACAACTATATGTCCTATCTTATTGCAAGAAAAATATTTTAGAGGAAGCTTACCTCTGTATTTTTCGGTGCCTTTTGGAAGTCTCTTGGCAAGAAGAGCTTCAAACTCCATCAGAATCTCCTCATCATCCATATCTCTGCTTGGCCTAGATTCATAACTGGTGTTGACCTCTTTTCCTTTTCTGGTTGGTGTGGAGGAAACATACGCTCTAAAGGATGACTCTGTCTTCTGAACACTACCATCATAGCTATTCAATTCATATGCAGTCAACTTTGCAATGATAGAGTCTAGAGATACCTTTGTCTTGTCAATAAACCTTAACTCCTGAATAGCAACAACCCTTATTGCATAGATCGGTAACAATGATTTCAGAACTTTACTAACAATGGTGGCATGATCAATTGTTCCACCAGTGCTCTTGATATCTCCAACCATAGTCTTGATCCTTATGCCATATTGTTGAATGGTCTCACCTTCAACCATCCTCATGTCTTCAAATTTTCCTTTGAGGCTTTCTTCCTTAGCCTACTTGACATGCTCATCACCACCATAAATGGTTTTTAGTATGTGCCATACATCCTTAGGATTGTCCTTATCTTATACACCAATGAACTCAATATCAGACAGGCTGCTAATAAGGGCTTCCATGACTTGCCCATTTTCTTGAATCTCTCTTTTCTAATCATTGGTTAGAGTGATAGTGGGGATTACATAGGTATTCTCAACATAGCTCCAATGTTGAGCACCCAAACTCTTGATATAAATCTTCATTATGTCCTTCCATATTTTTAAGTTATCCCTATTGAACTTAGGACCTTCCCTCTTCATCATTAAAGTAGGATCTTTTGCCTCAAGCGGTTAAGCTTATATCATCGAGGACCTAGAGTTGCTCTGATACCAATTTATGAATAATGATGAACAACTAAGGTCCTGACCGGTACTAAGAGGGGAGGGGGGTGAATTAGTACACACAAAAACTTCACAACATTTTATCATATTAAAACACAGCTGACTGGTTGTCTTCACCACTGAGCATAACCATGGCTATACCGGTTAAGCACATATACTTCAGACAAAGTTTCCACAGATCTCAAATCTTGATAGCTACTTTACTAGTTTAGTCATGCATGAGTTGCATCAATAATACCACAATCATTTAACACTACATGCATATTTAACTTTAATAAAACACTACTCAATCATCACATGAAAACTCACAACTCATAACACATAGATTTTTCACATGGAAACCCAAATGGGAAAAACCACGGTGGTGATGAATACCCACAAGCTTGTTTTGAACTCTTTTGAAGTCCTCTATGTTAGGAGCCTAGTCCGGTTAAAGACTTTACAATAAGGTTCTGTTAGGAACCAATCCTGTTAGGGATCACCCGGTTAAGGGATGACTATATACCCTTTTAAAGGTTGAAACCCTGTTAAAGGTTACCTCGCTAGAGAATTTAAATAACTCAATGAACCTGAGCCACCTTGTTAGAGGATTTACAACAAATCCTATTAAAGCTACTCGATCAAGGGATTTTCCTTCTGTTGAAATGGTTAGAAGACAACAAGTAAAACTCTGATCTGATAACAACACTCCTTGCTAAAGCAAATTCTTTTCAGTTCCTCTCCTCTACAATCACACTCTGCAGATTCCTCACTCTGGTTTGGCAAGTATCTAATCTCCAACACACGGACACACACACAACTTTTGCCAATGCTTACAATAAAAAAACTCATCGAACTTATAGATAAAAGTTAGGTCGGCAACATAAACCCTAAACCCTAAATATTTTAGGTTTACAATTACAAGCGGTCCAATCCTGACCGTCCAAACACATTACATAGAATGAAATGATCTAAGATAGATCTCAAGACATTATGCATCATCCAATCTTCACCGCATATGGAAAATAGTAACACATCACGCGCTCTTCACACACCGCTCAGAACATCGCGCATTCTTGAGATAGGAATTCAATGCATTCGATCTTCACCGCAAGATCCTCAAGGAAATTCTTCATGTGCACACAGTTGATGTGGCATCCCGATCCTTATCCTTATTGTTCACAAAACACCATCGGTTGCACCACACAGGCCATACCGGTAACCCTAGAGCTAAACAGAGACTACCAACCGGTAGTCACACTTAGTGAACCCTGACATCGGTCCACTCCATCCCGGTTGACCATAACCGCTTCCAATCTTCATACTGGTGCATACCAGTTCTTGCTTGAGCACTTATTGACATCAATGACAACATACATTGTCACCGCTTCATCAGATGCCAACATGATAGTCATTCAATGTAAAGACACAAGTTTTCTTATTCACTATGGTGACTCCCTTGACAAAAGTGCTCTGACCTTGAGCCTTTTTGATGATCTACTCATTAAGTTTTTAACTTCAATGCCTCTGTATTTATGGTTTGTGATTGAGATTGTGGTTCTTTTGCATGAAATCCTAATGTTATGAGAAAGCACTACATCCTATCTTTGCTTGCAATTGCTAAGGATTACTCTGTGATTGATGTCTCTATTTTTACTAAGCTTCATGCTTAATTAACTTCATTGTTGCTTTGATAGTGATGGCCTAAGCTGTCCAAAACTTGTACCTTAAAGCTGTGACAATACCCTATATCTTTGTCAAAATAGTGACATATGTATTCACTATTTCTTTCTCTCTGCGAGTGTTGCAATCTTGCTTTTGTAGATACTCTTGGTCATTGAATTAGTCTTTATGTAGATGCATACTATATGGTATCAGAAAATTATGTTAAAAAGCCCTCTTAGGACCCATAATCTCCTCCTTGTTATACCTTACAATATATGCTCTATGTTTTGGAGACTCCTTCTTGCACTTTGCATATTGCATGTGATTGCTAGTGTCCATTGAAAGCATTGATTGATGTCATTTATATAAATATTCATTGTGATTGAGGCCATTTCCTTCATTGATACACTGTCCAAGATACCTTGCAAAGTTTATAAGCTTCTATTTATACTTTGATATAGCCTAAGAGAGTCATTTTTTATGAAGACCTTGTGTTAGCTATGGATATGTTAAGATTATGGCTACTCTCTACTGTAATGAATATCTTCTTCAACATGACTGCAACCAATGTCTTTTGATTATGATTTCTCTAAGACAATAGTTGTGGTCATGTGACTTGTTGTTTGAACCTTTCAATGAAAGACTAAATCACCTTTATGTCCTTACTATCTTTTGATCTTCATGAGTAGGATATATGAACATGAATGTCTTCAATAAGACTATGAGTCAATCACTTGCCTCTATGATTCTATACACCTTAGCTTTACAATATTTTAATGTTTAGGGATCATGTCATCACCTCACTCTTTATTGCACATGATCTATCGCCTTTCTTTTCACACTGCTCTTGTGAGTTAGACAGTTACTGTCTTTGTATTGTTCTAAAATTGTCCCAGGTTTCTTTTTACTATTTTTGAAGTGATTACTCTATGGCTCATGGTGGTTATGGACTGCTAACCATGTATTCATTGTTCTAAGTCTTGATTTCAGGTTTGTCCTCTTGGTGACTATTCTAAACTCTAGTCTTTTTGTGACTACCTATTGTCACATCTCTTGATGTTTTTCTTTCATATTGCACTGGGTACGCAAGCCTATAAGGGCATATGGTGAATCATTTTCATCCCTTATTTTATCCCTCTAAAGCATTGAATTTGAAAGCTTTGTCACTGTCCTTTTCCCCTTCCTATGATTGCCATTTATGCTTTGAATGAACTGTTATTATTCTAAATCTATCATGAGATCATTCAAACATGACTTGAATCCCCCATTTGATTAAAATTTTAGTTTATATTAATGATTGTCAATGTGATATAATCTTTGAAAAAGGACCGCTCTATGTTCCTCTTTTCATGTAATTGTATTGAGTAAATTTTAATTGTTTATAACAATGTACAAATTAATTCATTGTTATGAATGATTAGTGTTTGATTGATGCAATTACAAGCATGCTAAGATCAACCCTTGTGGGAGCCCATTTTACTCCACATGTTGTACTTACTATGATATCAGTTTAAAATGTCCTAGTAATGAATATGATACGTGTACTTGCATAGTGAATAAAAATGTTAGATAAAACAATGAATTTTAGATTTTTGGATGGATATTGATGATGGTTGTGTGCTTTTCTTTGATGAATGAGATAACTACATAAATGATTTAATGTTCTATGAGAATAACTATGCATTTGTTGATGTTACATATGAACTTATTAGGTATCCTGAGCTCTAACACCACTTTTTTATCTCTTGATGACACTTATGGAGCAACAAAATGTAAGAAGCATGAAGACAAGTGACAACTCAACTGCGGGATTGGTCATTCAGGAAATGACGAATCCCTATTCCTTTTATAGTTTTCTTTTATGATACATTGAATTAGTTACTCCCACGGCTTGTGTGGGATACTATACTTTTGATATTTATTAATAAAGAAAGCAATTTCTTAATGCAAAGTTGTGTACTCTTATTTCTTGTGAAAAATTGCATTGAATCTATTATTCATTTGATAGCATCTCTTATATAAGCACTTTAGCATAATGAAGGAAAACACTTTACCAACTACACCTAATTGAGTTGAAAGTAAAATTAGGTAACAATCCCTCCTTGAAATTTTGTTCATGCTAAAATATCTTCTATTATTGAATGAGTTTAGTTTGTTGTATCAACTCAAGTTGTAGTTCATCCAAATAATTAAATGCATTTCCCATTTTTTTTTGTTATGGGTTCAAATTGAGTCCAAACTCTAATTCTATTATAAGAGTCTAAAGCTCAATTCAATTAGTAGTGTATACACCTAAATTTGATTAATTTAATTAATTGAATTTAGCTATCTTGAATATCTTTAATTAAATAATTATGCATTATTTAATTAATTAATATTCCCTCCTTCTGGCTAATTATTTTTGTTAATTATGTTATAGTCCCGTTTTAATTAATTACTTGATAATGATAAATCAATTAATTAATTAAATTTGATCCCTTCTACTAAATGAATCAAATGCATAGTTTGATTATTTAATTCACTTTTGTCCTTTCCTCCTTATATCCCTTATTGAATCAATTAATTCTATTTTCTCACCTGTCTCATAACTCTAACCCTCCTCTAACCCTTCTTCTAAACCTAATCAACTAGCTAACCATAGGTTTTAGTAAACCTTATCCCTTCCAAAATCTTTCTCTCCCTATATGTGTACACATTCCAAAATATCTTAAATTTCCTAATGTTTGGGGAAATTTCCTAAAATTTGGGGAAATATCATAATTATCTTGATATTTGGATCAAAACCTTCTTATTTGGGTCTCTCTCTCCCAAATAGGCATGTGTCCTCAAGGAAACTTGTTATTCCTCCCTATGACACTTGCCCTTCTCAAGGACAAGTGTCTCATTTTCATGTATCCTCTTCTCCCAGCCTGGCCTATTTAATCCCATTAATTTTTCTTGCAATTCATCCACTTTCATGCTTTCATACCATCATAATGCCAAATTGTTCACTCATCCTTTGCATATCCATATCTATTTTACATTCATTTTGCATCTTGTTTTAGCTTAATCTTCATCTTGCATCTACCATCATGGAGTGAAATCGAGCATTTGGAACATAGTGAACAGGCATCAAACCAAAAGACAACCAAATCAAGGTTTTCAAAAGAGTTTGTGATTTACTTGTTTTCCATTTTCTTTTAAAATTCCCTTTCAACGTCTTTATCATGAATGTGGTTGAATTTTGTGTTTGTTTAGGTGATTAGTTTAGCATTTTATTCTCCTTAATATTGCACTCACAATTTTCTGAATACAATTCTAGCACGCTTGGTGGGACTCACTTCACAAGTCCATCTCACGTTTTTTTGTTGTTTTAGTGCATTAAATTACAATTTTTTGACACTCACAAGCAAAAATGCGAGAATACACTTGGATTTCTACCTCAATGGAAGTCTATTTTGTCTCTATTCCAGTTTCAAGAAATAGTGGGTTTGTGAGGAGAAACAAGGAGTTTGACAGAATAAATGGTGGGAACACATGCCCCTTGTCCTGTGGCAGGTATAATTCTTGGATTTTATGTTTCGGTTTTTTTTTGATTTTGGCCAATTTAATTTCACCAGTAAAATAGCATGATTACAGGTAAAAATGGTGGGATTGCTAGGTGAAATGATGGGTTTGCTTTATTTTGTGTTTTAAATTTAATTTCACCAGTGAAGTAGAAGGAATGCAGGTTTGTTAGTAGAAACAATAAGATTTCTTTGTGAAATGGTGGGAATACTCTATGTTTTATTTTTCTATCATTTTCTTGTATCTAAATTTTCTCAATTTGTTGCTAACTTGCTAATGTTTGTTCTTTGATTAGGTTTTGCTAACGTTGTGCAATTGCATTGCTTATCAAAGACCCCACAACTTAAACACTAACTTGTTAATTGCAGGACCGCCAAAGAGGGGTGCTTTTGAAACAATCTTTGGGTTTAAAATTTACATCATATTGTCTTTTAGTTAGTTGCAAACCTCAATTTTCTAAAATGTTTTTCGTGTTTGATTCATTTGCATATTGTATGATGGAACCATTGTTACACCGATTATTCTCCTCCCTTTCCTTTGGGATCTTGGGTGTAAGAGAAAGGTGATTAACAACACCTGCCTTTTATTTCTATAAAAGGGCCTACCTCACAATGTTATATGCTGGTTAGAGGGAACAACCCAAGTGGTACTTTTTTTTGGTCTGCTATATAAATATTCATGGTTTTAGTGAAAGCCATAATCCACTGATGTTGTTGCATTATATCGATAGTTTCCCTTAGTATCTACATGCAAATACCTTCGTGGTTTTGACAAAAGTTAAAATCTCATGGTGCTTGTGTGGCAAATGAATAAAAACATGTGTTCTACAAGCTATGATATCTCTTAAATGAGCTAGTTGTCGCATGTATAGAAACCAAATTTACCTCCAAAGTTCCCCCATTATAAACTGATATTTTAAGTAGCCCAAAACCTTTGATACTTGTTGGTGCAGAAGGTTGGACCTTTGAAGCCTCCCCAATTCATACTATTCATTGTTGAGACAGAATGTCCCTCAATTCATAAGGTCTTCGAATCTTCAAGGTATGAAATTTTGGTGCACCTGAGATGCGTGTGCCATGTAAGGGGGAGCTAGTGCCTCCAAAATCTCTTTTTGTCCACTGTGTCTAAGTATATGGAGAAATCCAAGTGGGGATTCAACAAGTAGTTTTCGTATTCCAAGCCTTTGGTTGTTTTGTTTGATTTATCTTCATGTTTTGACCAATAATTTTAAACACTTGGGCTGATTTAGGCCCTCATCATGTTAGTTGAGTCAGACACTTTGTGTTTATGCTTGATGTGCTTTTGTGTCACTCAAATCTTTTTCCAAGAGTTAGGTCTAAATTTACCCAACAATAGTGAGTTTGCAGTCTAAAGTCCTCATTTTAACCATCTCACTTAGTTATAAACCATGGGTTTGATTCTATAAACCACAAGATTGCACCTAGAAGTGGCAGGAACACTATTTTGTCTTGAGTCTATTTACCCAATTCAAGAAACAACAGGTTTGGACCTTGAAACAACATAAATGCCTATTATCCAAGTTAGTTTACTAGGTCTTAAAAATAGTGGGAACACTCTATTTTTCCATAGTCCATTGTCCAGTCTTGAAACCATGCAATTGCACTCGAAAACCACAAGAACGTTGTTTCTCATCTTTAGTCTTACCCAATATTGTCAAAACTATGGGTTTTCTTATCAAAACCGTGGGATCGCCTATTTGAACAACAAATTTGAACCTAGAAGTGGGGGGAAAGCCATTTTTCATGTTATTCTAGCCAAATTTTTCCAGAGTTAGGTCTACTCATCTATTTCAATGGCTTTTTTAGTCACCCAAACTTGGTTCTCATTCATTTGCATCAACATTATTTCCTACTAAGGTCTCAAATTGTGTCATAACTTTGATCATGATAGCTTTTGAGCTATTATCTTGGTCATCATTTTGATCTTGCATCGTTATTATCACCAGTTTTTGTACTTCATCAACTTGTGTCTTCATCATCCCATCAGCATTGCATCTTTTCAGAGTTAGGGATTAATTTTTTAGTCAAATCAAACCTTTGAATCCAACCAAATCATGTCATCAATTGATTTATCCCTTGTCCTTTTGAGTCTTGAATTGGTTTTTTAGTAAAGTCAAGTTGAGTCAATAGATCCTTCATTTCCAAGCCTTTCAACTAGTCACCTTATTAAATCAGTTATCTTTTTTCAGTCCATCTAGTTCATCAAATCAATCAAATTTAAAAATCAATCCTTTGTTTTCATGATGTAAGAGAATCCCCGGTTCATAGCAATCTTGCATCAACCAAAAATATTTCCTTTCTGTTTTTCTTTATGTGTGCAGTTTCAGTATTTCTTTCTCTATGTCTCAGATTTGGCTCATTGAAACTTGTGGAGTTGGATTTTTCTTAGAGACTTTATCATCTTCCTTATTCCCAAACCATGGAACATTTGGATCATTTTTTGGCAAGTTATCCTACTGGTTTCCAAGACAATTTTTTGTTACCGGTTCCCTGGACCTATTTGCATTGGTGATCTATCGAATCCCTTTCGTAGCTTGTGGAGCCCTGAGCATTGATTTTGATGTTTAGCATATAACCGACCTTTTCCCATGATCTACACTTCATCCTTTGGATTTTCTGGAGGAATTTTTTTGGCGGAAGCCGACCTTGTTGGTTTTGCACATTAGGTCTTGTTCTTTGGGTTTTGATCCCTTTTTGGGCCGACTGGATCCCCTTGGATCATATGAATCATAGTAATAGTGCATTAGAATGTAATCAAGAAGTTAGATTGAGCATAAAATATGGATCTTAAGATTTGAGGTCCCGGTTGTGACTTGTTTTGTATTTTTAGCATGTTTAAGCAGACCTATGAGCCGGTTTCTGTAACCCGCTTGTTACCGGTTGGTTGTAATCAATTTTCATGATATAATTCAATTTTTTCTGCATTGCCTCCATCATGTCCCTATGTTTTCATTGTGTTTAATCTTGTTGACCGGTTTGGATTGTTCTCTTTGAGGTCTCTCATAGCTGGTGAGCGTTTCAAGTGGTATCAGAGAAAGATTTT
This sequence comes from Cryptomeria japonica, assembly GCF_030272615.1. Classification (NCBI taxonomy): domain Eukaryota; kingdom Viridiplantae; phylum Streptophyta; class Pinopsida; order Cupressales; family Cupressaceae; genus Cryptomeria; species Cryptomeria japonica. Next base: position 231,996,629 of record NC_081409.1, read on the forward strand.
GTTCCGGAGATTGCGTTGTCCCGAGAATTTTGTTGTAGGGTGGCGCATTGTGGATCCAACTTGCAGCTGCAGAGGATTGGTGTAAAGATTACATGAAGAGGAACTAGGAATGGTGGAGCACGTGGCAATGCAGACAACTTCTATGATGGAAATGTTGCGAGGAATAAAATCTCGGTTGGAAGCTGCAGAGACAACCCAGAGAAGAGGTCGACACATTGAAGACGTAAGTGAAGATGAAGGAGAAGAAGCCTAGGAAGAACAAGTAAACTCACTGACAGTTGATCTAGATGAGGAAATGTTTTTGAGGGTTTTGAGTAGGGCGAATACTAAACCTCATTTTACCCCACCGAAATATGATGGAAAGTTGGATTCAGATGAATTGATGGATTGGATCTCGGAGATCGAAAAATATTTTGATTTTGAAATTACTGCAGAAGAAAGGAAGATGAAATATGCCTCTACCTAGTTGAAAGGTCATGCATCTCTTTGGTGGGAGAATTTGCAGGTTGATAGACAGAGAAGTGGTAAAGAGAAGATCAAGACATGAGATCAGATGGTTGCTAAGTTGAAATCAAAATTTATGCTAGCTGATTATCAAGTAAATTTGTTGCAGAAGTTGCAGAATTTGAGACAGAAGGAATCTAATGTGAAGGAATACACTGAAGCATTTTACAAGTTGAATATCAGATTTAGACATGTTGATGATGAAGTTGAACAAGTTGCAAGAGATTTGAATGGATTGTGGGTTTCTATATAAGATGAAATCAGTTTGATCAAATTACAGAGTGTTGAAGAGGCATACCAGTATGATTTGAAGGCAAAAGAGAAGCTAAACAAAAGACATGAGTAGGGGCAGAGAGGTAGAGGTCAAAGGTTTTCCAGAGGAAGAGGATATAACAGAGGTAGAGAAACCTTTGAAGATTAGAACAAGGACAAAGAAGTGAGCAAAGAAGGTAATTCATACCAGAAAGATGATATAAATTTCTACCAGAGGAGAGAACTAGATGGCTACCAGAATAAGAATTTTGGAAGACAAGACATGAGAGTGTTTAGAGGAACTTGCTATAAGTGTTTAGGAGAAGGACATTGTTCTTTTGAGTGTAAGAAGACAAAGAATACCAGAAGAGCAGCAATGGTGGAAGAAAACCTCATCGGATCAGATAATAAACTTGAAGATGGAGAACTGTTGATGATGAGGAGATCTTTGTGTCATACTAGGAGAGATGAAGAGCCCTTGCAAAGAAATAATTTGTTCAAGACCAGATGTAAGGTCTTTAGTAAGTGTTGTAAAGTTGTTATTAATAGTGGTAGTTCAGATAATCTTGTTTCAGAAGAGATGGTGAATAAGTTAAATTTGGAAAGATTGAAGCACCCTAAGCCTTATCAGATAACATGGATTCAGGATGAACATAAGTTGTTAGTAAGTGAACAATGTTTGGTGAAATTGAAAATTGGGAATTATCATGATGAAGTCTTGTGTGATATTATGCCTATGGATATTTGTCATCTTTTGTTGGGTAGACCTTGGCAGTTTGACAGACAGGCAATACATGATGGGAGGAAGAATACATACACTATTGTGGCCAATGGGATGAAGCAAACCTTGTTGCCCTTGGAGGAACCTTTGAAGAGTGAAGTTTGTACGAATGCTAGAATCTATTTGGTGGATGGAAGGAAATTCCTGGATGGATCAAGACATGAGAATGTGAGTTTTGCCTTAGTTCCTAAGAAGATCGAGAATTCAGAGCATGAAGAAGAAGAACCGGAAGAGATAAAATATTTGCTGACAGAATATGAAGATATTATTTTAGATAATGTGCTTGATGGATTGCCACCTATGAGAAGTATTAGTCATTGCATGGACTTGGTTCCCGGAGCTAGTTTTCCTAACAAATTTGCACACCGGATGACACTGACAGAGAATAAAGAGCTGAATAAAAAAGGTTTGATCAGAGAAAGTTTGAGTCTTTGTGTAGTACCAACAATATTAGTACCTAAGAAGAATGGAGAGTGGAGAATATGCACTGATTCCAAAGCAATAAACAAGATCATAGTGAAATACCAGTTTCTTTTGCCTAGGATGGATGACATAATGGATTGTTTGAGTGGAGCCAAATACTTTACAAAGATAGAATTGAAGAGTTGATATCATCAGATCAGGATCAAAGAAGGAAATGAGTGGAAGACAACATTGAAGACAAATGAAGGACTGTATGAATGGTTGGTGATTCCTTTTGGGTTAACTAATGCATCAAGTACTTTCATGAGGTTGATGAATGAGGTATTGAAGAAATTCTTGGGTAAGTTTGTTATTATATATTTGGATGACATTCTGATTTTTAGTAAGACAAAAGAGGAGCATTTGTTTCATTTGAGACAAGTTTTACAGAGGTTGAGAGAAGAAAAGTTGCTGATAAATATTAAGAAGTGTACATTCATGAAATGTGAGTTAGTCTATTTGGGATTTGTGATATTTGAGGACGGTTTGAAGATGGACCTTGAGAAAGTAAAATAAATTATCGAGTGGCCTACACCGAAAAGCACTGGAGAGGTAAGATCAATTCATGGATTGGCTAGTTTCTACCAGAAGCTCATCATAAATTTTAGTTCAGTTTGTAACCCTATGACTGAGACCATGAGGGGAGATTGAAAGGAATTCAAGTGGGCCACCAGAGCAAACAAAAGTTTTGAACTATTGAAACGAAAGGTGATTGAGTAGCATGTGTTGGCTTTACTAGATTTCAATAAAGTATTTCAAGTGGATTGTGATGCAAGTGGAAGAACAATAGGAGCAGTCTTGAGTTAGGAAGGGAGAGCAGTAGCTTATTTCAGTGAGAAATTGAATGATGCCCGAAGGAGATATTCAGTGTATGATCAAAAATTTTATGCCATAGTTCAAGCCTTGAAGAAGTGGAGACATTACCTGTTGCCTAAGGAGTTTGTGTTGTATATAGATCATCAAGCCTTGCAGTATTTGAATAGTCAAAGTAAGTTAAATCAGAGACATATGAGATGGGTATAATTTTTGCAGAGTTACACCTTTGTGTTGAAGCATAGAAGTGGGAAACCTAACAAATTTGTTGATGCATTGAGTAGGAGAAGGAATTTGTTGATAGAGATGAGAGTGACAATATTAGGATTTAAGGAATTGAAGACCTTGTATGATGATGACCCAGGTTTTGCAAAACTTTGAAGAGCATGTAGAGAACCGGTTACAATAGATAGAAGAAAGTGGTTGGATTACTTCATTTAGGATGGGATGTTTTTCAGAGGAGTTCAGCTGTGTATACCTAAGAGTTCTATGAGGGAGAATATGATTAAGGAGAAACATAGTGGAGGATTAGCCGAACATTTTGGTATTGACAAATAGTAGTATTGGTGAGTGAGCGTTACTTTTGGCCCCAGATTCATAAGGATGTTAGGAAATATGTGCAAAGTTGTAGAGTTTGTCAAGTTGCAAAGGGTAGTAGTCAGAATGTGGGATTGTATAAACCTTTGGTAGTACCGGTAAGACCTTGGGAGGACATAAGCATGGATTTCATACTCAGATTGCCTAAAACACTAAGAGGGAATGATTCTATATTCGTGGTAGTGGATAGATTCTCGAAGATGGCTCATTTCATACCTTGTAAGAAGACATCAGATGCATTACACGTAGCAGACCTATTTTTCAAGGAAGTAGTGAGACTGCATGGATTACCTAAGAGCAAGTTTCAAATAGAGACACTAAGTTTGTTGGCTATTTTTGGAGAACACTTTGGAAGAAGATGAAGATAGATTTGAAGTTCAGTTCTACTTTTCATCCACAAACTGATGGACAAACGGAAGTAGTTAACCAGAGCTTGGGAAATTTGTTGATATTTTTAGTTGGAGATAAAACCAGAAGTTGGGATTTGATTCTTGCACAAGTAGAGTTTGCCTACAATAATTTAGTAAATAGAAGTACCAGAAGAACACCTTTTGAGATTGTTACCGGTGTACATCCTAGAGGTATACCAAAATTAAGATATATTAGCAGTGAAGACCAGAGAAGTTTAGAAGCAGAAGATTTTGTTAATCACATGAAGGACTTACATAATCAAGTTAAGAAACATCTGGAGGACATGAACAACAAGTATAAGGAGAAGGTAGATGAGAAGAGGAGACATAAGAAATTTGAAGTTGGTGATGAAGTGATGGTGTATCTGAGAAAAGAAATATTCCCAGTTGGAACTTATAACAAGTTGCAGATAAGAAAGTTTGGACCTTGTAGGATCTTGAGAAAATTCAATTCTGGGAATGCATATGAAGTGGAATTACCAGATAGTCCGAGTATTCCACATGTGTTTAACATTGTAGATCTTCATCAGTATCATGAACCAAAATTCAGTGAGGAAAATATTGTAGACTTGGAGAAACAGCTGCCCTGGAAGGAACCAGATCAGATTGAAAACATTTTGGATAGTAGGATTGGGCGTAGTACCCAGAGCAGTCAGTATAAGGAGTGTCTTGTGAAGTGGAAGGACAAACCAATTGAATATTCATCTTGGATTTCTCTGGTAGAGGTAGGCCACCTTGGTTTTCCTCTGACCATAGCAAAGTGAGAGACTCAATTTTTTCAACAACCCCAAATGTCTGATGTAGGAGCATCCCTAGTTCATAACAATCTTGCATCAACCAAAAATATTTCCTTTCTATTTTTCTTTTTGTTTGCAGTTTCAACATTTCTTTTTGTGTGTCCCAGATTTGGCTCACCAGAACCTATGGAGTTGGATTTTGCTTGAAGACTTGATCATCTTTCTTATTCCCAAACCATGGAGCATTTGGATCATTTTCTGACAAGTTATCGCTACTAGTTTGCGAGACAGTTTTCTGTTACTGGTTACCTGGACCTATTCGCATTGGTGACCTACTGGATCCCTTCCGTAGCTTGCGGAGCCTTGAGAGTTGATTCCAATTTTACTTAGCATATGGCCGACCTTTTCTCATGATCTACACTTCATCCTTTGTATTTTTTTGGAGGATTTTTTTTGGCAGAGGTCGACCTTGTTGGTTTTGCACGTTAGGTCTTGTTCTTTGAGTTTTGATTCCTTTTTGGGCCGACCAGATCCCCTTGGATTGTATAAATCATTGTAATAGAGAATTAGATTGTAATAAAGAAGTTAGAATAAGCATAGAAGATAGATCTTAATATTTGAGGTCCTAGTTGTGACCTGTTATGTATTTTGAGCATGTTTTAGCAGGCCCGTGAGCCGGTTTCTGTAACCCGATTGTTACCAGTTGGTTGTAATCAGTTTTCATGATATAATTCAATCTGTTTAGAATTTCCTTCATCATGTCCCTATGTTTCCATTGTGTTTACTCTTGCTGAGTAGTCTAGACTGATCTCTTTGAGGTCCCTCCTAGCCGGTGACTACTTCATTTCATCTTTAGTTTCATATCCCAAAATTGCAATTGTGTTGACTTGAATTTCATCATCAGAATACTACCCGCAACATGTTAGTTTCACAAAATACAAAGGAAATGCTACAGGAAATCCAAACTCAACCAATGAAACTACATGAAATGAATATTAGAATAAAAACACTATTTTTACCTTCATGATTTAAGTCTCATTTTGTCCTAACTCCACTGTTCCTGGTTGTAGATGATGTGATCTCAGACAAACATTGATAGCTTCCAAGATGGCATATGAAGAATAGACTGATAACTGATAGTTAACTGATACTATGATATTCAATTCTAAATGATTATGCTAAATTGCTTCAAGATTAAAACTCACAGATGCATAAGTTTTCACAAATTGTTAACTTGAAAACTCACTTGAAGACTAACTCTTTCTCAACTCAAATTCCCACATTTATAGACTTTGAGAGGATAAGATGATGTCGCCTAGATCAATGGTCATGATCAGATCTATAGATTTGGATGGCTGTGAGCAAAGGTGAAGGTTGAGAGAAAGGGGGAAGGAGAAGACAAGTGTCACTCATCTCACCCTGACTGGGTTGCTGACCAAGGGAATCTAGGGATGGTTGGAGAAGATTTAGGCATGATAGGACAAGTGGACTCAAGTCCTTCCTAAGATGTAGGGATGTTGGAGAGAATATAGAAGAAGGTTAAGAAATATGTGTACGTACACAATATTTCATTTATTTTGGAAGTTGGAGATAAGTGGCTTATAAATGTTTTATTTATTTAATTTTTGTTGAATTAATTTAGTCACGTGATGGATGATTTGGCAAAGGAAAGATGAAGTGGAGATGGAAGGATGAGTTGGAAAAGGGATTAAATAATTTAAGACATCATTTAATAATTGAGACTATAGGATAGAAGAATAATCATTAAATATTAGATATTTAATTGATTGAGGAAATAATTAAATATTAGATATATATTTTTTTAATAAGTAAATAGCTGCATAGGGGCAGATTAAATATTAGATATTTAATTAATTGAGGAAATAATTAAATATTAGATATTTAATTAATTGAGGAAATAATTAAATATTAGATATTTAATTAATTGATTAGAGGAAAATGATAAATGAATTAATTAATAAAATATTTCAATTAAATTAATTAATAGAAAGACATGAAATTAAATATATTAATCTTTTCAAATTAACTATTTAATAGAAGAATAATTATTAAATAAATATAAAATATTTATTTAATCGCTCATAGCCATTTTTATGTGTATACATTTTGCCCCTCTTTGAAATGATGTCAAGACAACATTGTTTCAAAGATTAAATCAAGTCTCGATAGTACTCCTGATGGAGATAAAAATCGTGATTGTGTGCCCGCACGGGAGATTGATCGTGAAATTGTTGAAAAATTTGGATAAGCGATTGATCTCACGATAATTGAAAAGGTCCTTCAATTAAATTCATTTATGAAAAATAAATAAAATTGCCCCATTTAAAAGCATTAATTACCTTTCCAAATGGTAAATATAAAATTAACGAAACGTAATTTTAATTTCATTTGCATCCTTGTCAGCTTGTGAAGAGAATTGTCTTTGGCGAGGTGGTGAAATGGTGATCCCATTCGAGAACCATTGATTTGAGCACGTTAGACGATATTAGCGACCTCCTAACTATGGTTATCCGATATGTACCTTATCCCAAGATTTTTTGCAACTTGTTGTATGATTTTCCATGTTTTTCGGTGCGTGTGAGGTTATTTTAATTTTTTTCGATTTTCGGCTTTATGTTGTAACACTTTCGTTTTGCATGTTAGCGCTTTTGCATTGGATGTTAACGCTTTTGATTGTTTTAGCGCATTCGTTTGTTTTGTTCACGGCTTTATGATTTATGTTAGTGCTTTTGTTAAGTCAGCGCTTATGCTTTGAGTTTTTGCACATATGTTAAAAAGGGTAGCGCATTTGACTGTTTCATGCTTTTGTTCCAAGGGTTAGCGCTTTTGCAAAAAAAGGTTCACACATATGTATGTTTCAACGCCTGTGTTTAATAGAATAACGCTTTCGTTAAAAAGATTAGTGCGTTTGTTTCAGATGAATTTGTTTGATGTTGTTCATTTTAAAATTCATTAAGATGATGATTGATGTATTGTGATGCGCAATTGTGATTGATAGGTATGCGATTGACGTCTTGATTGATAAAAAATTGATAATGTTGCTTGATAGGATAAACTATTGATTGATTTGATTTTCTTTGATTGGTAAATTGATAGATCAACTCTACGAAACTGATGTTGTTTCTGATGAAGAACATTGCTGAGTTTGATTGAACTCAGTGATTGATAGAAAACCATGATTTATAGGTTTAGATTGATTTGATAGCCTGATTTGCTTCATTTGAAAATATGTACCAATTGTTGATGTGATAGATTAGTGATCTCTTTGATTTAATAAATAGATGAGTGATGATTGATAGAGATCAAATTCTTTTGTTAAACAAGAGAAACTCGATGTTCTGTAGTGTTGAGAGAAATTCTTGGCCATGCGCCACTTAGTGCTAGAGCTTACACAGGCTGAGATTAGACACATAGATGCCTGTGAATTATGCCACTTGTTATATATGCTTGATATTAACCATAATAGGGGATTGTTGACTACCTTACCAGAGAGATGACATAGCGAGCATAACACTTTCCACCTACCCACTAGTGAGATTAGTGTGACGCTCAAGGATGTCTACAGGATTCTTCACATCCTTGTGACTAGTGAGTTAGTCCAGTATGGTTTTTAGGATCGTAGAGGGATAGAGGCTTGCAGAGCCATATTTGGTGATGAGAGCATTTCCAGAGGAGAGATCCGATGGGAGGATATGATCATGTATTACGAGACTCTCCCAGTGATTCTTGCAGGTTTGATTGGCAAATTCATTTGTCTAGATAGGAGATCTCGAGGTTTTGCTGTTGGTTGGGGCGAGGTTCTTAAGAGCATAATGCAACATCAGACTCGATATGCATGGGGTGTTTGTATGCTCGCTCATTTATATCACGATCTTCATTAGGTTGTTTTCGATGAGAGTGCTAGTCTGTCGACAGGATGCACACTTTTATAGATCTGGTGCTAGGAGCATATTGCTATTACTCAGCCTATTCATCATAGAGTTCATGGTGAGAGGAAGCCATATGTCTATTTATATGGAGGTATCCTTACTCAGCATAAGCTGGGTAAGATGGAGTATTGGCGTTGGGTTCTAGATTCATTGGGTAGCGTCATTTGGAGATCGTATATCGACTGTGAGCCATGGATGGATGATGCACAAACATTACCATATATTATGAAGAGTAGATATCTCATTGGTCAGACTCCATACATTATTGAGCCGTAGTTTATTAGTCACATTTGGAGACAGTTTGGTATCATTCAGCACATGCCTACTGGTGTCACGATATATGCATGACAGTACAAGGATAGGCGATATTGGGGACTGTCTTTATCTTATGAGATAGCACGTGCAGAGTTTCTAGCTACTCCTAGGGTGGCTTGTGATTTGAAATTACACATTCTAGATCCTGGGGTGACTATAGATTATGCTCAGTACATGCTTGCACACCCTTTTCCTCGTATTACCAATCCAGCATACCCTCCCCCCATCTTAGGAGATGAGGAAGATGATTTAGATGATCTCATTATTAGGAGATAGAGATGAAGATGTGAGCTTAGAGCTTCCCAGGAGGTTAGAGGTGATGGAGATGAGGGAGGAGATGGAGGTAGAGGTGGTAGGAGACCCGGACGGAGAGGAGGTCGATTGAGAGTCTATGGAGGACCTTTCAGACTAGTTGGTAAGATTGGTTGACCACTTCCCATGGGTGGGAGAGATGCAAGACAGATTGGGAGGGATATTGGCAGGGCATGCATGAGATCAGTGAGAGGGTTACCCTCTACAAGAGGAGGTAGGATTACTAGACTGGATGGGGGTTGCAAGAGAGGCATTGATTTTGGTTAGATTTAGCCAGACCCTAGGGTCATTGCAGCTCATGGTGGAGAGGAGGAGGATCCAGAGGATCATGTTCCTCTTATTAGATGATGGGTTCTGAGAGCTACTCAGGTTGAGATTCCAGAAAATGGACATGGAGGTGGAGATGAGGGGATTGAGGGTCATGTTCCTCAGCAGGATGTGCTAGAGCAAGAGACCTTGGAGAGTCTCAGAGTATAGATAAAGCAACTTAGAGAACAGGTACAAACACTCATGACAAAGAGAGACAGGGTCATTAGGAGACAATAGGATACTCAGGGTTTCCTTGATCACATTCAACAGGTTGGATCGGGCACTCTCTCAGCTGATACCGTTAGAGCACTATTTCGGGTCGGGAAGGAGACATCAAATTGGTGACGATTATATGAGGTTTTAGTCATAGAGAGCCAGAGGGCAGGTAGCTATCATACCATTGTGAGGATGGATACTAGCAGCAGTGGAGTCATGGGGCCTCCTTAGAGGAGTGGTGATCGTGTGAGATAGGAATCTGGAGGATCTTATCACCCACAACCATAGAGATGGACAGAGTCAGGTGGTAGTTGTACATGACAACCTTGACTTGATTTATATTGATGAGGCAATTGTATTTTTGATTTGATATCATTGTATACTTAGACATTTTATTGTTTTATGGTGATCTATATGCATACATGGACTCTATATGATGATGATCTATATGCATCGATTACATGGATGATGCATTTTTCTTTTCTTTTAATGATGATGTTCTATATGATGCAATGATGAATGCTTTTGATTTTTTTGATTTTGATGATCATGGATGCAAATGAAAATGATTACTAACTTAAATGAGGCAAATGCAATGATCTATATGGGAATGCAAATGAATGATTGATTTTATTTCTTTTTTAATGCGAAGGATGATGTAAATGAAAATGATCTACCAGATATGTTTTTTATTTTTATATGTAATGCTTCCAATGATTATGAATCTAAGTGCAAAAATGCAACTAAATGATATTAATGAACTTCAATGATAATGCAAATAATAATGATGATACACTACATGATTTATGAAATGCACTTAATGGAAGGAAAACTAATGCAATGATTGAATGCAACTAAATGAAATGGATGATGATTAAAATAATTCTAAAAATGAATGCACCTACAATGATCAAATGCAAATTGTTTTCATTTGTCCAAGTATACTCAATCTTTATTTATGACCGTTGATTTATGAATGAAATGAAATGCTTTAATGCAACCGAATAATGAGCTAATCTAAAAATGATTTGACTAAAAAAATGATACTGCAATTCTTCATATGCTTGTCTTGTAACAGTGCTTGATTTCATCATTGAGCTTTTTAAAATGTTGTAAGAAAATAAAAGAAACTTGACGTAAAGATCCAAGCTGACCTGAGTGTTTCTTACATGGATTTTGATATAGTAAGTTAATACAAGAAACTTGATATAATGAATCAAGGTGACTTGAATATTTTTTGCAGAACAGACAAGGATTATCCCCTTTCATGCATGACTTAGAATGTCCTCCTTGATCTTTTGCCAATCATATCCTTAGACAAGTACATACCTTAATAAGAGATAAACCATAGACAACAAACAAAAGAAAATAATCATGCCCCATCATAGCTTCTCTAGTCATGGACATCCTTGAGTCACATAGAGTACATGATTAGCAATAAATTCAATATATAAACACTGAATCTTGTATGTCATTCACATGTTCTCATGGTCATTTAACTGATATAATCATCTTGATGAATGATCATTGACAATATGTTATTACTTGCTGGTTGAATCTTTGTATCCCGAGGTTCACAATTCAGTTGTTATAAAAGGCCTTGATCTTCATTGCTTTGTTGCTTGTTATCTGTTTCAAAATCCTAGATGCTTTTGGTGTTTCTAAGTTTTCTGAATGTTTTGGATTTTCAAAGATTCAAAAGATCACCTTAGCAAAAGGAATTAGTATTTTTCCCCCAATGGAAACAAAACTTTATTATGGATGTACAAATTGATCAAGATCCAAACCATGATAGGATACAAATGTAGATTGATTGATTTTGATAAAATCTAAGACAATGACTATGATAAGTATGTCAAAGAATGATAATTGTTGGTAATCTGCATATTTTTTGCTAATGGGTCAAAGAAATGGATGCAAAAGATAAGAAATGGATGAGCTAGATAGATGGAAGTGGTAGATGCGAAAGGATGGAGTGGATAGGTGCGCAAAGCGATCTCATAGATGTAAGAACTCACTTTTTAGATAGCGTTTGCTCACCAGGTTTTCATTGTCTAAATTTATTGCATTTTTTCCATATTTTGATTTTTTTTCTTCTTTTCTGTTGTTTTATGCTTTTAAGGGATTTTTCGCTCTTTTGATTTTTACTGATTTCTTTAGGACTTTATATGCTTTTTATTGAGTTTTTCGAGAACTTTATATCTCAAGCATAGAATTTGTTGAGATGAATAGAATTGATAGGTTCATCAAACCAATCACCTTCAGGGGTAGATAACTTGTATTCTCCCAAGCCACATGCTACTACTATGACAAAATGACCTAGCCAATTTTGTTCAAATTTACCCTTCTTTTCTCGATCTTGTTGATTTCTTGGATTCTCCCTTAGAACTATATCTCCAATCTGAAAAATGCGTGGCTTGACTTTGTGATTATAACTTCTTTCCATTCTTTGTTGATATACCTTCAAATGATCTGTTGCATTTTGGCGACGTTCCTTGATCAACTCAAGTTCTTGAAGTCTAGAGACTCGTTCTTCTTCTTCTGGTATAAGACCTTTCAAGGAAAATCGTAGAGAAGGTATCTCTACTTCTACTGGTAATATGGCTTCTGATCCATAGACTAAGCAATATGGAGTTTCCCCCATTGGTGTGTGGATGCTGGTTCTGTATGCCCAAAGAGTAGGATTTAGCTGAATGTGCCAATATTCTCCAGCTTCATTGACTGTTTTCGTCAAGATTTTCAGGATAGTTTTGTTTGATGTCTCAGCTTGACCATTTCCTTGTGGATAATATGGAGTAGAAAGCCTATGTTGGATATGGAATTACTCACATAGTTCCTTCACATCTTGATTCTTAAATGGTCATCCATTATCAGTGATAATGGTCATAGGAACTCCATAGCGACAGATTATATAATTCAAGATGAATGATGATATTTGTCTTCTTGTCACTTTTGTCAAAGGTATTGCTTTAATCCATTTAGTGAAATTATTAGTAGCAGTCAGAATGAACTTATGTCCATTAGAGGATGAAGGATTTATCTTACCTACCAAATCAAGGCCCCATTGAGAAAATGACCATGATCCTGCCATAGGATACAATTCTTGTGCTGGTGCATGGATGAGATTCCCATGGATCTGGCATTGTTTGCATTTCTTGGCATATGTGAATGAATCTCTCTCCATAGTAGGCCAATAGTAACCCATACGAAGAAGTTTCTTAGCCAATGTTAATCCACTTGAGTGTGTGCCACAAATACCTGTGTGAACTTCATTAAAAACTTTCTCAAATTCTTCTTGTTTGAGACATCTCAATAAAGTGCTATCTAGACCTCTCCTATATAAGGTATCAAAAATAATAGTATAGTGGGATGACTGACAGATAAAATTTCTTCTCTGATTGTGGGATAGGTCAGAAGGAAGGATATTCTCTTTTAAGTACCGATAAGTTTGGCTGTATAAGGATTGATTGGTTCCCGATATATGGCAAATCATGTAGGTATGTTGTGATTGAATGGTAGGGGTTAAGATATCTTCCACCAAGAATTCATAATGTTGTTGATTCTCTTGATTCTGTAAGAGATATGCTATTGTAGCCATTGCATTCGCTGCTTTATTCTCATTTCTTGGGATCTGAGTGAATAATAATTCTTCAAAGTGTTCCTTAAAATCTTCTACCAATTGTTTGTAGGGAATGAACTTGTTATCTTTAGTTTGATAATCATCATTTATTTTTTTGATGATAAGCTATGAATCAACATAGTCATGTAATTCCTTGATATTCCATTCAATAGCCATTTTGAGACTAATAGTCAATGCTTCATATTTTGCAGTATTGTTTGTGCATGGAAACTGTAGTCTATATGATTTTGGAATTGTGTGTTCCTGAGGTGTGATGAACAAAATTCCTTTGCCTAATCCATATTGTGTATAAGAACCATCAAAGTACAACTCCCAAAATTTTGTACTTATTGTCAAAATGTCTGCATCAAGAAATTCAATGTGCAATGGTATGTCATCTTGTAAAGGTCCTTTAGCTAATTGATCAGTAATGACCCATCCTTTGATAGCTTTTTGATCAACATATTCTATATCAAACTCACTTAGTACCATAACCCACTTTGCCAGTCTGCCTGTCAAAATTGACCTGTTCAGCAAATACTTTAGTGGATCTATTTTTGCTATTAGTTTCACAGAATGAGTCAACAAATAATGTCGCAGCTTCTGAGTGGCAAATACAACTGCTAGGAATGTCTTCTCTATTGATGTATAATTCAATTCATATCCAACAAGTGTTCTAATGACATAATACACTGCTCTTTATTTTCCTTCTTCATCATGTTGTGTTAGGAGAGCTCCTAATGATACTTTTGTTGCTGAGATATAAAGTAACAATAGTATCCCTTTGATTGGTGATACAAGTAGTGGAGGATTCCTGAGATATTCTTTGATTTTCATAAAAGCCTCTTCACATTTATGATCCCATTTGAATGGAATGTTCTTATGTAAAAGACGAGTGAATGGATGACATCTATGTGCTAATTGAGAGACAAATCTTCTGATTGATTGCAATCTTCCTTGTAAAGAACACAATTGACTTATGTTCCTAGGTGACTCCATTTCCATGATAGCTTTGACCTTTTCTGGATCTAATTCAATTCCACAAGGTGATATAATGTACCCAAGAAGTTTTCCAGAGGTTACTCCAAATGCACATTTCTTTGGATTTAATCTTAACTGATATCTTTCAAGCCTATCAAAGATCTTGCCTAAGATGTTCAAATGTTATTTTCTTGTATGAGATTTTGCAAGTATATCATCTACATAGTCTTCCATAAATGTATGCATCATATCATGGAAAATTGTTGTCATAGCTCTTTGATAAGTTGCTCCTGCATTCTTAAGCCCAAATGGCATAGCATTCCAGTAGTAAGTATCCCATGCACAGGTCAATGTTGTCTTTTCTTGATCTTCAGGGGCGATTCTTATTTGATTGTATCCTAAGAATCCATCCATTAATGAAAACATCTCATGTCCTGCTGATAAGTCCACAATTATATCAATGTTGGGTAGTGGGAAATCATCTTTGGGACATGCCTTGTTCAAATCTCTAAAATCGGTGTAGATTCTTATGCTTTTATCTGGATTTGACATTGTCACAATGCTTGAAACCCATTCTGGATAGGCAATAAGTCTTATGAAACCCACATCTAATAGTTTCTTTAGCTCAACTTTTACAAGGAGAGTGATATGTGGATGCATCTTCCTTAGCTTTTGTTTAATTGGTTTTCTTTTAGATCCACATTGAGATGATGCATGATAAGATCTGGATTAAGTCCTGGCATGTCTGCATAGGACCAAGCAAAATTTATCTGTCTTTGTCTGAAGAATTTTATTTATTCTTTCCTCTCTTCATCTAATAATGATGTAGCAAAATGAAGTATCTTGGGATCCTTTGGTGTGCCAATTTTATTGCTTCTGTTGGTTCTATTAGAATAGTGGATCTCTCCTGAAAATACGCAGGGAGGATGTCAAAATTTTCATCTTTTGGCACCTCAAAGAGGTTTTCACCATCAGATACATCCTTTATTTTTCCTTTTGATTGATCTAGTGTTGCCATGAAATGGTTTTTAGCACTAGGTTTTTTCCTTGTTTTATTTCAATTTTGCGAATGGAAAGTTTGGCATTCTCCTGACTGCAAGAAATGTTACTTGACTCCGCAATGGAAGATATCTTAGGTTATATGGGCTTGACAACATTAAGATACACAGCGAAGTCATGGTCAGTGGAAAAGAGATCCAATTCAGGGTTTTCTAGATTAGCCCAATCAATTAGTTCTGGATGAAGAAGGGGTAAGTCATAATCATCGTCATTGTTAGGTGCTTCAAGGTTCATGACATAATAGTCATAATTTGGTGTAGAGTAAGTAATGTCATAGATAGAATGATCTTGAGGATAGCCTCTCTAAAGTGTTCTCCAATCAGTTCTAACAAAATCAGTATTAGTATTTTGTAGTTCACACTCAAGTGACTCTTCATTTGACGTTTGTCCCTAAACAAATGGATTATATCAACACACACATCTTTAGTACTGCAAGTTCCTTCTTGATTAATTTCAATAGATTCATTTTTATTTTGAAGTTGACATACTTGTGTACATGATATAGAGGATTCTTTTGCTAGCTTTTGTCTTTTCTCGAACTCAACTTCTTCTCAACTAATAGTCAATCCTACTCGACTATCTCTTAGTTCTTCTATGGTTCTTCCATACCTTGGTACATCTTGCTCCTCATTTGATAGAAATATGATATTTCCTGATGCTTGATCCATATCTGTTTGTGCTTCTTGTGGTGTTACTTCTTGGTATTTTTCATCTTCTTTCTTTTGTTGTCTTGTATATGCCTCTTTTCTTTGGATTCTTAGTTATTCTTGTCTTCTTTCTAACTCTATCCTTTGTTTTGTAAAAGACAAGTCTTGATTTGTGATGATTCTTTCTCTTCATTCTTTTCTTCACTTGATACACTAAAGGATATATCTGGACCCCATTCATATTCATTTGAATCTGTCTCTGAACCATTGTCTAGGATTACACCACTGTACCATAGAAGAATACTGTATGGTGCAAATAGTTCTCTGATTTTTGTCATCTCTGCTTTTACTGCTTCTAGAATATCTTGTTTAGATTTAGCATTTTCTCGTATTCCTTGAACTTGTTTACAAGATTCTTCTTCTCTTTTGATTGCAAGTTCTTCTTGTTGTTTCTCATGTTCTTGTTGTTTTTGCTTATTGGCTACTATTTCTGCTACTTGATGTATCTTTTCTTGCCATTTTTCTTCTTTAGAGACTGATTTCTTTCTCCACTTTGGTTGTTGATAATTATGTGTCTTTTGATTTTATTTTAGATATCCAAGTCCTGATTTATCTTCTTTAGATTACGAGTGAGGACAAATAGGTTCTGAAATACCTTGATGTCACTTACCAATTGGTCCTTTTCCTTATATCCCATATTTTGAATGATCTTATAACCATTGCCATATTGCTCTACGAGAATATTGACTTCTGCAGCTATTGCTATAGTTTCATTTTCATCTTTGTACAACCAACCAAGAATGTCATTGTCTTCAGTTTCTTCTGCAAGTGTTCCAGCTCTAACAAATGCTCCATTAAATATTTCTTTTGTTTTTTTTGAGGTCCGAGGTTGGATATTTGTAGGCTTTCCATATGATTTAGGTGAAAGTGGAAAATTATGCAAAGAATATTTTCCCATTCCTTCATCATTTAATTTGATCTTTTTCTCGAAGGATTCCCATAAATTTTCTTGAATTTATTTGGTAGGATATACTGATTCTCTATTATGTGGAACTCTTGTATCTTGTGTTGGCTTCAGATTATTACAATATTGGCTAGAGTGTAATTATAGTGACCTCTTGTCCCTCATGAGGAAACTTTACACATTGGTGATATGTAGAAGGAACTGCTTGCATGTTGTGAATCCATGGCCTTCCCAGAAGAATGTTATAGGAGAGATTCAAATCTAAAACCTGACATAATGTATTCCTTTCCATAGGTCCTATTTTGATTGGTAACACCATAGTTCCTTTAGAAGAACACTCCTCTTCATCATAAGCCTTAATGGTTATTTTCTTCTTTGGATCTACTGCATGTTCTGAATATCCCAGAGCCCTTATTAAACTTAATGCACAAATGTTTAAGCCAACTCCACCATCTATGAGTATGCATTTGACATGAGTTTTATTAATGGTGACTTCAACATGTAAGGGAGAATTGTAAGGATGTTGCAAGGATGCATCATAATTTTTAGAAAATGATAAGCAATGAGGGGCAATAAGGTGTCCCACCATGTTTTGGAACTGATCTACATCCAAGTCTTTTGAAACTGTTGTTTCCATTAGATCTTTTTCTAAAATTTCCTTATGCATAGGTGAAACTTTGAGAAGTTCCAAAATTGATATTTGAGAAGGTATTCTTTGCAATTGTTCCACTATATTGTTATGAAGTGGAGGTTGATTCATTTGTTATACCTGGAAATGTGACCTTCGCTTTGCTTCTTGTAATAACGTTGATTGGTTCTGAAGGTGTGGTATCTTTAATGATGATGACATTTACCACATCATCATATGTATAAGTATAGTTCACTTTGGCTTTGCCTTTGTCATCTTTTGATTTAGATTGTTCACCTTTTTCATAGTTTGGAAGCGGAGTTTTGAAGGCTAGGTGTGATTTGTTTGTCTTATGGTTATCCATTGTGATTGTTCCATTATCGATTAAATATTGGATAAGGTGTTTCAATCTTTGACAATCATTAGTTTGGTGTCCTTTATTTCGATGGTAATTGCATAAATTATTGTCGTTCCACTAATTTGGTTTGATTTGTGGTTCATAACTTCTTACTTCTGGTAAAATAATTAGTTTGTTGGAAAGAAGAGTTTTCAAAAATGATTCCAAGGGTTCTCCAATGTTTGTGAATTTCCTCCGAGGATTGGAGAAGAAAGACTTGGATTTATTGTTTTCTTATTATTATTGCTTGGGATCTGACTTGATAGATTAAAGATTGGTTGTTGTTTTGTAGCATTACTATCATCATTTCCTCCATTGATGACATTCCTATTCTTCGACTAGAACTTGGGTTTGTCATTTTTGTTGTTGTTGTTGTTGTTGTTGTGATTGTTGTAAGAATTATTGTAAAGTTTTAGCTCTCCTTTCTTTACCATCACGTCTTCTATTTTTAGACCATTCTCAATCATCTTGGCCAAAGAAGGAGGACATTCTATTTTTAGATGATAACTAGTTTCACTGATAATATTATTAATGAATATGTCCATCTTTTCTTGATCAGGTACATCTCCTGGATACCTATTAAACATTCATTTCCATCGCTGCAAGAAGATCATAAAAGATTCACCATTCTTTTGTTTAACATTACATAAATCCAGCATTGTTATCTCATTCCTTACATTGTAGGAGAATTGTGAAATAAATCTATTCACGAGTTCTTCAAAAGATTTGATTCCAGATGGTAATCTGGAGAGCCATTCCATTGATTGTCCATTTAAACTCTTAGGGAATAGATGCATTAGGTAAGTTTTGTCATGTGCAAATTCCATACTCATAGTACAAAACTCCCTAATTTGATCTTGAGGATCAAATTTTTCATCGTATTTATCATATTTAGGGATCTCGCAATGCTATGGAAATGGTATCATATTCAAACTTTTATCAAAGGGATACGAGAAGATATCTTCTAATGAATAATTCTTGGAGCTTGTTCCATTTTGCATATCTTGTATCTGTTGTTGTAGAGTTTGCATTTGATGAGTGAGATTTAACAATGGATTATCCATATGGTTTCTCCTTGTCTCTTTGTAAGTTCTTCTATCACTATGTTCTCTTCTTGTGTCATCATGTTCTTTTCTCATTTCTTCATGGATTTCTTTATTTATATCTTCGTTATTTGGATCATTTGTGTTTTGAGTATTACTTGTCTCCACATCTTGTTTCAAGCCTTCCATGTTAAAGTATTGTGGCAATTTAGCTCCTGATTTTGCCAACATCAAAAGATATTTTTCTTTTTGCTTTGCTAATAATTTTTCCATTAGTCCATCAAATTTGAAATCTTGCTCAAGGTCTCTAATGGTGTTATTGACTTCTTCTTCATCAACAACCGTATACCCAAAAGTGTGGAATGTTGAATTATCTTCTTCTTCCATTTGTTTTTGTTGTTTTCTGAGTGTTTGTATTGAGCTCTAGTCCAAACTAGCATATGATTGTTTCAAATTTTTTGAAGTTTTCTAAAGACAACTCAATAGGTGATTATTGGTTTAGGAAGGTATGCTTTGTTGATTTTACCACTGTTGTTGGTTCATTGTGATAAAGTGTCTCTTTGTTGAAAAGTACATCCTTGAAAAATTTCTTCATCAAATTTTGTCTTGTAGCCACATAAATAGTGACGAAAATAGTGTAGGAATGTCCTATGTTTTAATAAGATCTTGCTATTGATATACAAGAAGCTTATCCTTTTCTGAGTAGCTTTATAATTGGGTTTTCTTTTCTTAACGCGATACTTAAAAGTCATATAAGGATATGGTAGTTTACAAGTTTGCTTGATTCCAATGTGAGTGCAATTCTGATTTTGATATAACCTAGGTTCAAAATAGGAAAGATATATTCAAGGTAATGAACACAAGGTGGATCGATCAAGTTTCGTGATAGAGGATTTGATATATCCTGATGAGAAACTGACAATGATGTTGATTTTTACACTTAAGATGTTTGAATCAATAGCTTGTTGAATGTTTTATGCTTATGGAAACCTTTTGGAAATAGCTTGTTGGATTGGTGACCCAGTTATCGAACTAGTTTGAGAATGTGTGAGAGTTTAAAGACAATTCTACTCAAGAAGTGTTTTGATACTGATTTTGAAATTTTGGTTTTATATGCTTTGTTTCAGATGTGAAAAAGCCTTTGTGCTAACTTTTGGTCAAAAGTGCTAACTTTTTGGGACAAATGTGTTATTTTGTTGCTTGAAAGCGCTGCTCTGACTATGTTTCAAGGATTCTTTTTTTTTTTCAATTTTTCCATCAAGTTGTTGGATTTTTGCTCATTTTAGATGATCACTTTCTTTAATTTTTGACCATTCTGAGCATGTTATAGACATATAAGACACAATGTTTGAAAAATAAAATGCACAAGCAAGTACAAATCTTATGGCAGGCTGAGACAATAATTGTTGAGTCTCACATGGGGTTTCCCCTGAGGCTACACTATTCAAAGAGGATATTTAGATGCTTGACCCCACTGGCTCCACCCTCGGCACTCACTTCTCCGGGGCAGCCAAGAACCAGTTTCCATGAAAACTCCCCATGGCAAACTTTTTTATATCTCTATTGAAAACTGTATGTGTGTGAGCCGCTTCAGAGGTCCGACCTCCTACGCCACCAATTAGAAGGATTTTGGCAACTAGTACAAGTGGTTTTTAGTAAAGGCTTCCGGTCATGTGGCCATACATGTGACACTTTCAGCTCTGTAAATACAATAGGTTCCCAACCTATAGAGGTTACGCTCCATAGGGTTTATGGGGAAACATAGTGTCGGTATGAACTTATCAACACATGTTGCTTGTGACTTTTGTCACAAACATGATTTATTTAGAGTGGATCGGAAGGACTCGATATTAGCCCATTTCCACTTTGGGTCGTTCCCCTCTCACTGGCCCCCTCAAGGTAGCTTGGGAAGGCAGGCTCTCTAAAGGTTACACATAAAAGAAAGTAGGTCTGGTTTTCTGATCATCGTATGAGGGTGAGAGCATAATTACCTACTACTTCATCAAGCATGAAAAACACAAGTTTATTTTAGCCCCCTAAAGTCTATGTGTAACTACTTTAAAGAAGTCACTCAAAATACAAGTTGCATGTTGTCAATTTATCTCCTTAGTTAAGCTAAATGAGCTAGATATGATGTGTTACTTTCCAAAATAAAACTCTTAATTAACTATGTGAGGAAATGCATAAAATTTGCTTAAAAACAATCTTGCATATAGATATGTCAATAATTTGATAAATTTTAGTTCTTGGACATTTGGACCTATAGGAAAAGTTTGTTAGTTGCAAATAAAAATGTTGTCCTAACAAATGCATTGTCTTTCACCTTAAAAGCGCTAACCTAGAAGACAAAAGCATGAACATGCAAAACAAAAGTACTTCTCTGCAGACTAAGAAGCGAGAAATCACTGATAAAAGCACTAACCAAAATGACACATGATGTAACCTGTGGGATAAAAGCGTTGCTCTAAGGATTAAATGCGTTGATTTATAGACAAAAGTGCTAACCTAAATGCCAAATGCGCTAACCTATTAAATAAAAGCACTGTCATAACTCACACAGGCATGAATCTGGATTACAAATGTGTTAAATTTGTTTTTGCGAGAACTAGACAGGATATTAGAAAGATATATGTGAGGCTCCAGCCCCACGGTGGGCATCAAAATGTGGCGACTTGAATTTCATCATCAAAATACTACCTGCAACATGTCAGTTTCATAAAATAAAAAGGAAATGCTACAGGAAATCCAAACTCAACCAATGAAGCTACATGAAATGAATATTAAAATAAAAATACTATTTTTACCTTCATGCTTTAAGTCTCATTGTGTCCTAACTCCACTGTTCCTGGTTGCAGATTATGTGTTCTCAGACAAACACTGTTAGCTTCCAAGATGGCATATGAAGAACGAACTAATAACTGATAGTTAACTGATACTATGATATGCAATGCTAAATGATTATGCTAAATTGCTTCAAGGTCAAAACTCACAGATGCATAAGTTTTCACAAATTGTTAACTTGAAAAATCACTTGAAGAATAACTCTTTCTCAACTCAAACTCCCACATTTATAGACTTTGAGACTATGGTCAACCAACCTGAAGAGACAAAATCTCAATTAATCTCATTGATCAATTCCTTTCAAATCCAAATAATGCTCAAATGGTGGATGAAATAATTAAAAGTCACAAGAATATCATCTTTGTGAATATGGTTGCCCAAGGTATCACAGTTGCATCGCTTGATAGGCCTATGACTACTAATCCGCAAGAACCTTCTCAACAACAAATACCTCCACAACAATATATGTTGTTGTCATTTGTAGTCTAAAATTCAATATCGCAACCACGACAAAGTAATCCATTTGCATTTGTAGTATTACCACCTATGGGAACATTGGGAAGGCATTATCAACCTTTTAATGACACCTAATCAGGGCTTGCACCACCTCCATCTTCAAGGGGAGTTATCTACAACACACAAAATGTTGCACCATCTATGCAACTTAGCACTTTGATCCCTATAATGCCTCAAATGCTCATGACTTCCAGCGTAGTGCATGCTACTTCTTTTGTCAATCTAGTCATGTGACCATTTAACTTACCTCCTATGCAAACACCAACTTGGATGACGATAATTCCTGGCTATCTGCCACCACGTATTACCCAAGCTATGACTGGGAGCATGAGTTATATAGCGCCAACATCAACCATGCCCCCACATATATAGTCCATGCCACAAGTTGTCAGTGCACCTCAATATCAACAACAAGTGAGCCCCCAACCTACTATCTCGCAATAATGATTTAGTTAGTTGCAAGTACCATCTTCATCTTAAGTTATTCCAAACATTCATCAACTTCTAGGTGGCACCAATCAAAATCCCCCATTATACAATGTGCAAACACATGTGTCTCATCCATTTTTTTCTAGAGGTAGTTATCTGCAGGGTGGTATTCCTCAAGTTCAACAACCTCAAAATGTGCAACATCGACAACAATATATTGCTCCAAAATAGAATGTTGCAACTTACTCACGACCACCCCAATATCAACAACCACTATTTGTCTAGCAAAATATTCTTGTTTATCCAAATGTGACAGGCTGTGAATACCCACCACAATAATAAAAGTATGTCCATCTATCTCAAGTGACATATCAAACACCACTATATTAGCTAGCTATGCCATCTCTTGATTTGTTTCTAGTCAATATTGAATGGGAGGAAATGAAGGTAGTTCTTAAAACTTTACAAGATAGTAATTCAGGATGAGTTTTTGAGTTTAATAAGCTTTTCTCGTATCCATTCGATAAGTCCATAACCTTGATGTCATTCCCCAAGAACTTCGAGATGCCAAAATTTGATAAATATAAGGGGAAAGGTGATCCACGTCATCACATCAAGGAATTCTATATGGCCTGTCAAGAGGTAGCATATGGCGATAACTATCTCCCACGTTTGTTTCCCAAAAGTCTTAGTGAACCATCTCTAGAATGGTTTTCCAAGTTTGCATTCGGTGCTATCACTATGTTCACAGACTTATCAAAGAGATTTGTGGCCCAGGGTACTCCCACATTAATGGTTCCCACTTTTGCCAATGAAGGAAATTGGCGAAAGTGGCAAAATTATTTTTGGGGGGGTTCGAACAAAATAGGGTGGTTCGAGCGAACCCCCCTCAGGGTTTGAGTAAATCCACCATCGGACGTGGGTTCGCTTGAACCGCGGGTGGATTTTGGGTTCACTTGAACCCATTAAAATATTAATATTTTAAGGGGTTCGAGCAAACCCCCCTTCGCTCGAACCCTATTTGAATTAGGTTTTTTGAAACTTTTATAAATACTGATTACGACAGTTAAACTGTCATTGTCGAAGTTGTCTTTTTTTGTCCAGTGGGGGTTAGATCGAACCAGTCGTCAACATCATGTCACTGTGCTCTATCTGCAGTAGCTAGCGTGTCTCACATTTTAGTTTTCGACCTACATTATTTTAGGTGCACAAAATAACCCTTTTTTTGATTTAATAATGTCTTTTTTAATTAAATTTATTCAAAAATTAATAAATAATTTGTTTGTTAATTATTTTTTTAATTAAATAATTGTATAGTTATTGTTTTTCAACATTTTAGAAAAATGTTTGATAATTTATTGTTTTTCATTATTTTAGAAAAATGTTTGATAATTTAATGTTTTGATTGAAATGTGTCAATATGTTTTAAAAATTACATAACTATATATATGTAATTTTTTTCAACATTTTAAAAAATTGTTATGAAAAACATAGAAAACTAAGGTAGTAAATTAGAACTTAGAAAAACATTAGCAAAAAAAGAAAATTAGAAAAATGTCACAAACTTAAATATAATAAATTAAACGTTAGAAAAATTAATAAATTTTAATTTAAAAAAACATTAGAAAATTTAGATAACAAATTTAAACAAATGAGACAAAATAAATCCTCTGCAATGTGACCCATTTTCACATCCTATTACATGCACAACATGACCCCTTAAGACCACATATGCCCCTAATGACACTATACGTTCCCTTAGGACCATGGAGGATCGCATAGTGGACCCTAAGGGGTCATGCATGGTCCTAATGGGTCACGCATGTGTTAACACATGCATG